>NC_086454.1:102554681-102854681 GCF_028390025.1 Pseudophryne corroboree | reverse complement strand
AGTGGCGGTTTCTAACTGTAGTCAATATGCTAAGCACTTTAACTTGAAGGGTAATTCCAGCGGCCGTATGGGGTAATACCGGTCATTTTAAAATATAATACTCTTTTATATAATATTTACAATATTATATGTTGCCCAAGTTCCAGGTTTTCGTCTGAAAATATGTGACAAAATTATACCAAGAGTACCTTTTCTTATGAGACAATTTGCCTCCATCTGAAGATGTGATCCTACTAACCTATCCATCCCCATTTCTGCAAAATAAGGCTAATGTCACTGTATTTGCAGTTTCAGTGCAGAACCCCACAATAGTAATGGGACTGTCAAATTGTCAATCAATGTGATGTCAGTGGGGGAGGGAGGTCGGCTGCCTGGATCAAGACTGGGTCGTTTCCTCTGGCAACCAGTGGAGACAAATTTAGACTAGACCTGGCCGGACTTCATTAATGCTATGTGTTCAGAAAGAGTTAAACAAGGAAAAGGCTCAACTAAAAACAGATTCAACTACAGAAGTAGTAATCCTTCTACAGCAGATAATAAGGTGAACCTCCCAGTTAAAAATATGTGTTCTTTATTATTCTATAAGAATATATATTTTTTCAATAAAAGAAGCAAAATGTGTATAACAGGGCTTTTCAAATATCAAATACCGGCAGTTAAGATGCCGGTGGTCAGTATACCGACACCAGCATCCCGACTGCCATAATCGACACAGGCAGAGAAACTAAACTAACCCTCCCATCCCGCAGCCGAACTGTAATCCTCCCTTCCCGCAGCCAAACCCTAACCCTCCCCTCCTGCAGCCTAACCCTAACCTCCCCCTCCTGCAGCCTAACCATCATAGCCAGATTAAGGGGAGATGCAGGGCATACTGTACCCCGGGCCCCCCTTTGTCAGGGGGCCCACAGGTCAGAGCACACTGACATCACTAGCTTTCCCTCTTATGCAACAGCAGAACCAGACAGCCAGAATGTGAGCAGGACAGTATGCAGTTCAGATAGAGACACAGGAATATCATGTTTCATGAACTATTGAGAAGCTTCCCAACCAGAGGAGAGATAGAAGTGTGGAGAGAGCTGTGACACAGGATGGGATCCCTGTGTCACTTACAGCTCTCTCCACACCTTTGTGTCTGAGTCTTGTGAAACTTGTTATCTAATGAGGGTCTAGAGCAGGCATTCCCAACCACGGTCCTCAAGGCACACCAACAGTGCAGGTTTTAGTGATTTCCAGGCTTCAGCACAGGTGACTTAATTAGTAGCTCAGTTATTTTGATTTAACCATCTGTGCTGCAGCCTGGATATCACTAAAACCTGCACTGTTGGTGTGCCTCGAGGACCGTGGTTGGGAATGCCTGGTCTAGAGAGAGAGAGAGAGAGAGAGAGAGAGAGAGAGAGAGAGAGACGCACACACACACTCACTCAGTCCTCCTGAGTACTGTCCCAGTGTGTAAGTAAAACAGAGGCGGCTGCTATTGTTGCATGTGACAAGATAAATTATAGATTTTATTTTTCTATGTGTATTTTAAGGTTGTTTACATTGTCTTTGTTCCACTATATGTACATTTTATAAAATAGTTGTCTTTCAATTAGGTGGAGCTATAAACAGTACCCAGGCATTATTTAAACTATTAGTTTAAATCTAATATACACCATTGGGCTAAAGTTAATATACACATTCCATACATCCCAACTTGACCCATTCCAGGAGGGACAAAATTCCTAAGATATGATTGCAATCACCTGTGTTGAAACACCTTTCTTATCAATTAAATAGTTCAACACAGGTGACTACAATCATCTATTAAGAGGGCAGTCCATGTAAGGAGCATTTTTTCACTCCTGGAATGGGTCATGTTGGGAGGTATGCACAATCTTATACCCAGCCCCCCCCCCCCTTCCTTCCACTGGGGACACCCTGTCTAAAGTGCCCCGGCACCCCCAAGACTTAATCCGACCCTGCTAACCATAACCCTCTCCTCACAGCATCCTTACAGATGTCAGAGTTCTGGCATCAGCATTCTGATAGCTGTTGGGATTACAGTGCCAGTCTTCTGACTGCCGTCATCCCGTACGTAGGGATGCCAACTACATCCCATTCATTTAACCTAAGCAGTTTTTCTTCTAAAATACTGCTCAGTAAAAGCTGTTTTCTGGGCGTTCCATCTAAGGACTTGTTTGTGATTGGCACATGTGGTGGCGGGCGACTATCTAGCGCACGGTGGGGGGGGGGGGTTGCTTAGCACATATAAACATACATGTGAGGATGTATGAAACTAGCCAAATGAGAGTCTGCGGATGTGTTTAGGAGAGTGAAGCCTAATGCCAAGTCCCGGTTTCACCATAGAGACTGTGATAGACAGCGCCACAGCCGATCCGGGTACACTGTCAGCATATATATTACATACAGCTAAAATCATGTCATTTTTGCCATCCAAAACCCAGAATTTGGATTTAAAATCCAAATTCTGAACTGCATGAAGATTTAAACCTGGACTCATTTTTAATTGGATCCTCTCGGGAGATACGAACCAGGTTTTGGTTCGTTTCGGATCCACAAAATTTGTGTGCATTCGGATTACTGGAGAACACTATTTTTAATAATATATACTGTATTACTATTTTCTCACATGTAAGTTCTTAGTAATTTGGTAATGAAAGGGTATTCTTTCATTTTGAGAAACTTCACTTATTTGGGTGCAGTCAGGGCAGTAGAGAGCCTGGTATGGCCCAGGTACTTGTCAGGGGGCTTGGCCTAATCACAGGAGGCAGAGACATTTACCCTTAGGAAAAAAAACTGAAAAAAATTGTATTTTATGTGCCTCCATGTACACACTGCAGCCCAGCACACAGCCAGATAAGGGGTGGGGGCCCGGGGCCACCACTGGGCCCTCACTTGTCCCCTTCATCAGACCTGGGCCAGGGTAATTTGTACCCTCTCCCCCCCTCTAGGCACCACTGCGTGCAGTGGAGGAAAGAAGTGGTCTATGTGACTTCAAGAAAACCTTTTATACTGTTGAAATAAAAATATTTGGCGTACATGGAACAGGGAGTTATTTCCGCTTGTTTCAAGTGATCTGCTCATGAGAATTGTTGTTCCATTTCTTTTGGAGAATTTGGGTAAACTGTAAGAGGAGGGAGAGATAGTCTACCCTTTCCAAGTTGTCAGTGAGACTATGGGGGTAAATATAATAGCCTGTGAGATGCAGGTATTGACGCGTTCCCTGCAAGTCTGCTCAATGTTTTAAAGAGGTAATCATTTAAAAAGCAAAACAACCTGGTTAAATGATTGCCCCTTTAAAACAATGAGCAGACTCGCCGGGAACTCACCAACGCCGGCATCTAGCAGGCTATTACATTAACCTCTTGGACTCTTAAAAGGACCACTTTAAATCATTGAAGTTATGGACTTGTATTTATCATTATGTTAGGTTGTTTTTGTAGGTAGGTGACACTACCTGTAGTCGAGCAGCATCTGTAAGTTTATAATATGTTGGGTAGGGATCGAAAAAAGGAGTTGGGGCAAAGCAAGATTATTCATTATCATGTGACTTGTTGCATAGATCCCATCCCTTCCTGTGCCAGAATCCTCCATATATTTGCCTTCTTTTTTTGACTCCAGATATGGGGGCATATGTAATAGGGTCCGAGTTTGCCGGGGCTGCGGGATACCATCCGATCTCTGATGTTTTTTTTTAAAGCGGCAATCAGTTATAAGGCATGGTTTGCGCTATAAATGATTTGTGCTTTAAAAAAACCCTCAGAGATCGACCGGCATCCTGCAATTCCGTCAAACTCGGACCCTATTACATATGCCCCATAGGGCCTGATTCAGAGGTAGACCAGCTTCGTCTTTTGGCGGTCGCTACAAAACCCTTACCTTCCGTGCCTATGAATGTTTAATGACTGAGACGCCCACTTTGATCTGTAATACCACCTGGTGTGTCTTTAGATGCCACCCCCGGTCGCATTGTCGAAACTTGCATTCGCCCTATGGCATGGCCTCCAGTGTGAACAATGACGTGTATGTGTACGCAACATACCTGCAATACTCGCGTAAGATGGGCCGTCTCCGTGTGTCTGATATTCACCTCCCAGTCACCGCCCAGCACTTTTCCCACACATTTCTGATACCGTGTGTCTCAATCACAGCATCGCGTACAGATTGTAACACATGTGCAGCAAAAGTGTTAAGGGATTTTCACACACAGCACCAACAAATTGCTCAACTCTGTGAACAGCGGCATTGTGTGCTGCTTTTTATAAGGCCCTAAAGGTGCATACACACTGTGCGTTTTTGCCCAGCGTGGCCGTGTATGCACAGCGATGATCGCTGACATCGCTGGGCTGAAAATCGCTGAGTGCATACACACTGAGCGATTTTTTCCCCTGCCCAGCGATGTCAGCGGGGGTGAATGGCATTTCATAGCAGGACGCTATGGAAAGCCGTCCACCCTGCGTTCATCTGCTGGTAATCCCAGCAGATGAACGTCGGCCGTCGGCGATGAAGCGGGGGCACACATAAGCGCTCAGCGCTTGTGCATACACACTGGGCGGTTTTGAGCTGAAAGCAGCTCAACACACCAAAAGTGAGCTGCTCTCAGCTCAAAATCGCCCAGTGTGTATGGGCCTTTAGTGTGAGCGGCAGGATGACATGACCCTCATCCTCATATCTCCATATATATCTGTTCGTGCAGCGGGCTGGATTTGCAGTACATACAGTATCTGCTTGCAATAAGGGTCACCTGCTCTCTGAACGCCCTGATATAAGGGACACTCCAGGACATTTCAGGAGAGTAGGTGAGTATGGCACATGTCAGCTCTGCTCTGTAATAAAGCATAGCTGCGTTATATGGGAATACATACTATTCGCCAGCGGGCGGGATGCCGGCTGTCAAGATCCAGCCCGCCAGAATAACAGCAGAGGGATGAGCGCTAAGAGTCCCCTTGTGGGATCGCTGTGCTCGCCATGCTGCGCTCGCCACAGGGTCTATTCTCACTCTATGGGTGTCATGGACACCCACGAGTGGGAGTAGCCCCTGTGCACTGGGATTCCGTCTATCGGCATTGTCAGATGTCGGGATTCTGGCGTCGGTATCCCGACAGCCGGCAAATTGATTGCATCCCGTTGTATATTATAACTAAATATTACATAGAGTGCACTCTGCTCCAGAAGTGTAGAACTGATGGTGTACAATGTTAATACATGTAACCCATCCATTGAGTGACATTACCGTATATCAATGAACTTTGTATCACTGAGCTGAATAATATAGCAGTATTTTTTTTAGAAGATAACACATGAAACTAATGAAGGGAGGTTTTCTAAAGTGGCATTTGTCAGCATTACACCATTCACATTTCCATACAATGCCATGCATGGTGCTTTCATGGGGCACTTGCAGAATCTGGAATAAAGGCTATCAGCGGCCATCTTTGTTATGTGTGAGGCAACCAGATGCGTTTGCTGAAATTGAAATTTGGGTACAGTAATAGTATATGATGATTACTGTGCTAACTACGTGCAATGTGGCTTCAGCTATCAGTAAAGTAGTAGGAATTATTCAATTTAGCTTTTTCCCCATATCTGTCCTTTGGGCCTTATTCAGGTTTGTTAGCAAATCAAAAGAGCACACTAATGAGCAAAACCATACTGCACTGCAGGTGGGGGCAGATGTAACGTGCAGGGAGATTAAATTTGGGTGGGATGCGTTTAGATTGAATCTAAATTGCAGTGTAAAAATAAACAGGCAGTATTTACCCTGCGCAGAAACAATATAACCCACCTAAATCTAAATCTCTCTGCACATGTTACATCTGCACCACCTGCAGTGCAACATGGTTTTTCCCATTAGTGTGCTTTTTTGGTTTGCTAACAAACCTGAATAACCCCCTTTATCTGTCAATTGTCTGTAAATTAGATATTCTCCACATATATAGACCTTTTAGCCGCATGCCGGTATCAGGAGCCTGTCACATCCTCTCAGCTGGTGTGCTTCTCAGGATCACATGTCACCTCTGTCCTTGCATCATTTTTTTTGGAGTAAGAACGCCTGGTAACAGTCACAGCTGTGCACATATTCTGTCCTTCACCGAACACCTAAGCTGTATGTTTGTATCTATACGCTTACAGGCCCCAGATACCCCCCACAGGTGCACGTCATACTTACCTACTTTCTGGCAGCTCTCTCCGGGAGAGAGCTGCCAGGACGGCTCAGTGGAGGGGCTGGCAATGTCGAGAGGAGGGGGCGGGGAGGGGGCGGGGAGGAGGAGGGGAGGAGGCAGAACGAGGGCGGGGTTACAGCTGTACACATTTAAACCACGCCCCCCCGCTCGGTAATGCCGCGATAACCGGCATTTTACAGCAGGGGGCGTGACTATGATGACGCGATTCAACAAGAATCGCGTCATCTACTGTCCGGACCGCCCACTTTACTCTCAAAGTGGGCGGCTGGGCAGGGGGGAACTTGAAAAACCGGGAGACTTGTCTGCTCTTCCGTGGGGCCGGGATGGTCACCCGATTTTCGGGAGCCTCCCGGCCATTCCGGGAGAGTAGGCAAGTATGCACGTATGTCATTACTTTCTAGGACTTATTTATGAAATAGTCAAGCTGGGTGTGGTACAAAATGCTGACACTGTGCATGTCGACATAATGGTTTTCTACTGTTATAGCCATAACCATACCCTAAACCTAACCCTAACCACAGCCTAACACCGGGGCTAATTTAGAACTGATCGGTCACGCACAGCACCAATCAGGTCTGAAGTGCGCATGTGCTGGTGCCGCAGTGCGCCGGCGCATGCCACACAGCCGATGGCTGTCATTGCCCTGCGATCACCTCTGCCTGATTGACAGGCAGAGGCGGTCGCTGGGCAGGAGGTGACGGGCCAGCAGCGTTTGGCCGCTGTTTAGGGGGTGCGGTCCGGGCCACGCAGGCGTGCCCAGACTGTTGGGGGTGCAGGCCGCAGCGGCTGCATGACATCACACGCATCCGCTGCGACCCGAGCAGCAACGAGTAGATCCCTGCCAGCGAGCAGGAGCTGCGCTGGCTGGGATCTACTCCTCCAATACAAAAGCATCGCCGCTGTGCGATGCTTTTGTACTGGTGCGACAGGGCAGGGACTGACATGCAGTGCGGTCTAGCCCTGTGTCAGGGAAGCTGATAGTAGATGTGCTAAATTTAACTCTACGATCAGGTCTGAATTACCCCTACTAACCTTAAATCTGTAATGGCAACATTGTGCCATTGTGATTGACACAATGTCCATGTCGACAGACCATGCTGTCCTTCTGTTGTTGACATTCTGAATGCTGACAGAACAGGTTGTGTATGAAATACCGTCGGTCGGGATGCCGGCGATTACATGAGCGACTATGGCATCCCAACAGTGAGGATCCCAACACCGGACAGGGGTAAGTATTTTACCCCTCTCCTGCCCCCTATCCGAACCCTTGGGCTGTGTCGGCTAGGGCTAGTGCGGGGTGGCGGCTACGGCCAACCACCCCTCTAGTGCCTAACCCTTCCCACCTGGGCCCTAATCCTAACCCTGATACCTTCGGAATTCTGTCGGTCTGTGTTTTGGCGCCGATCTCCCAAGTGGTGTTGGAATTCTGGAATCGGTCACATGACCACCGAGATGCCGAACGCATACCGACAGAATTACTACATCCCCTGTACACGAAGCAAGAGCAACCAATCAGATACAGTAATTCCACTGTGTAACGCGCATTCATTTGTATGAACGCTAAACTGCAGATTGCTGTGATTTTGTGCAAAGTTTGCACCAAAATGCAGTGTTAGTATTTCAGTTTTACCATGTACCAGTAACCCTGCCCCCATACCTGTATTTGAGCCACTGTATCATTCATGGGCAGCCATTCTCTGTATAATCATATCGGTCTGCCAGTCACTAAGAATAGCGCTTCATTTATGCATACTGTACATCAGTTTCTGTGGTGTGAATGTACAGCCATGGCCAAAAGTTTTGGAACAATACAGACGAGGGCACCATACCGCTGCTGGTATACCGGTGACTGCAGCACCGGACGCTGGACTCCAGAAAGGTAAGTATTAAAAATGGGTGCAGTGTGTGGTGTGGGCCCCTGGACCCAGGGGCCCGTGTGTGCCGTGCACATTGCAACCATTATAGAAACGCCAATGTCACAGGCTTCTAGTGGCACGACCTTGGTCACCCGTTTACACCGCAGGCTACCCCGGTCATCCCCGGGTTCAACCCTGATAGCTACAATAACCCAGGTTATTTTTCAGAGACCCTTTTACACCAAACGTTGCCCCAGGTAGCCATGGTAAATAACCCGGGTTATTTGGTGGAATATGGGTATACCACTGTGGAGACATTTTTCTCTCCTGTACCTTTTATGATACTTTATTACATTATACTGTGTACTAAGGGTAACATGACTTCATGTTTACCCATCTCTACATATCTGTACACCTGACACCTTAAACTGAACTAATCATGGGGTCCTGGAGCCCAGCGTACTGACATATTTGTGCTCCTTTGTCACAAAGGGGCTGCTTCTCAGCAGGACAGATCTCGTTGTATGGACACAAATATCCAGTTTCTGCATATAGCGCATGCACAGATGTGAGTTTATTTTGTGTATCTCCCTCCTATTCTGAGTCGGACGGAACTTGGCCGGATCTGTCTTCCTGTGAAATGGGCATTTCAGTATGGGATCTGGATTATGAGATGCGATGGCGCGGAGCTGCTGTTTCTTGTGGGAGTGTCTCTGCCTTGTAGCTAGTGTTTCGTGCTATCGGAGAAGGAAAGCCTGATCCGGACAGATCTCCTGCACCCAGCACTGGGCATGTGCACGTGCCACTACTAATGATGACAGTTGTGGATGTGAATGGAAAAGCCACAGTGGGCAGCACAGGTTTCCTGATTGATGATGCACAGATCCCTCGCATAAGGCCTGATTCAGCGTTGTGCGCAAGCTCGATGATTTGCATGTTGAATGTGCATTTGCAAAATGGGTCCTGCGTCATCGCATGTCATTCTGAAAGTTGTTTGGGGGTGAGGATGGGGCGGCGCGGGGCAGCATTTGTCACCCTTTTCTGGGAGTGCCGAGGCCAGTCTCTGCGTCTTCTGGCACAGATTTACTAGTCTCAGCAGCCAATCTGAGTAACCTTAGGCTTACTCAGATGACCGATGCTGCAAACATCACCAACACCAACGGTTGCGATGGTGATCTTCGGATCTGCGATGCCGGCAACAGGCGTCTTTAGCTCTCAGACACCCCCCCCCCCCCGCAGCATTAGCATATTTAGTATTGCTACTGCGTCCAAAAATGCAGCAGCAGTGCTATTAGCGTCCATCTCTGCAACAGTCCCATTAGCCATATTGAAACTCTTATTAACATAGGGTAGTGGACTAGACTTTTGCAGCATCACAGACACAGTCACTTTGTATTTAACTCAGAATCAGGCCCATAATCCTTACGCCATGCTCAGAGAGCAAAGTGCGAAAAATGATAGATAAAGACCATAGTACACATCTCAATGGATAATTATGTGGATGAAAAATTCACTTTGTTATCCTATATAATAAAAGGCTAACTCTGCGCCTCTCCTCCATGGGGGGATTCAAGTGTTTTGTGCACCGGTCCCTAATAGATGGCACCCGATGGAGCAATTCAAGTGTTGCTCCATTCAGCCGCACACAGCCCCCGGTGTTGACATTACTGTTATGTTTTCCGTCATTTTGACGGGCTGGTAACTAGTAAACAAATAATTTGAATCCTAAATTTGCGTGAAAACATTTAATGTCCGAATGGGGATTTCTACAAGGTCACCAGTGGCCTTTTGGGATTTATTGATGAATTTTTATCATGGTGCCATGTTGCCCTCTCTCCTTCACCACTGACCATCCTATCTTGTGCCATGCATGAGGTCACCGAAGCTTTCCCCCTGGGGTATCGGTTATACAGAGGATTTTCCTCTACAAAGGAAATCAATGCATCATGTGACCTGCTGTTTCAGCTGTATGACTGTGTTTTGGTAATAAGATACTCTCAGAGTGGAAGCCACACATGCAGGCCGGATGTTAAGGTACTTAATGAAAATGAACAATTGTCAGTTGGTTCTTAATTTTAAAATTCATTAACATATTGGGATGTATCCAGTTATATGCAATGTATTTGCCGGTCCGAGTAACTGCAGCTGTATGCCGCAGTTCTGGTACTGCTGTAAGAGGGTGGCGGCGGTGCGTGTGGTGGTGCCTGCTGCCGTGCAGGTGTAGTTTCGGTACTCACCAGGCGCCGCTCTCTCTCTCACCTTCAGGTACCGGGACCTTCAACGGACCTGGCAATCTTCAGTCGGATCCGGACACGGCGATTCCCTCTCGGAGCTGACCGACGACCGAGCTGAGGAGAAAATAGTCTACCTTAAGGGGGGTATCAACCCTTCTTCCACCGGAAAAGGGGATACCCCAGGGGTGACGGCAACCTTCACCGGTTGGGTGAAAGGTCATCACTGGCACAAAGCCTCAGCCACCCAGATTTCACACACTCGCACTCTCGCGCGTAGTGTGATGAAGGGGATTTTCACGTCCGTGAGCAACCCCTATTCCGGTGCTCGGGGACAGACAAGGGACAAACCTACACAGATGCTACTCACCGTTACAAGTCTTGCACTCCGATCTTCTCCACTTACAGGTCCCTGTAAGGAGGTAAAGAGAAAACAGCCGTGCAGGGCCAAGAACTACCCTAGTGTGCGTCCGCTACACTAGCTACATAAACAGAGCCCTCAAACTAGCTCGTGTGGGTGGTGCAACACAACTATGCACAAACTTAAAACAAACAGACATTTTGCCCTGCACGGTAACAACATAGATCACAATATCGGATTAAAAGATCCCACGGTGCTGTCCCTTTAAGTACCCGACTCGGAACACCCGGTAGTGGGGGCCTCACCCACCTACCGTACTCTCTTCTCAGGGGCTCAGGCCGAGCGGACCTGCCTACCTAAACACCTCAGGGTGGCCTGGGCCTAGTGCCCAGTGCCACCTTTATTCACCTCGGGGGGGCACTTATTCACTGGGCCTAGCGCCCCCTGACTGCACACAGGCTGGAGGCCTGACTTCACCCACGGGCCTAGCGCCCGCCTACCTTGTTGCCCGTTGGGTGACTTGGGCCTAGTGCCCAGGGTCACCTTATATGTACCTAGCGGCCGCCAAACTGAACTAGGGCCTAATACCCTCTAATGCCCCCACAGGCCTATTGCCTGAATTGCCGCTCGGGCCTAATGCCCGCCTACTGCGCCCTTTAGGTGGCTTGGGCCTAGTGCCCAAACCACCAAATCTAATGGTGACCCCCAAACTCCTACCTGCGCCACAGGCCTAGTGCCTGCACTGTGCCCCCGGGCCTAATGCCCGTCCCTGATGGTCTAGGGAGGAAAAGGGGAGGGAGTGAGAGTAGCCTATTTTTCAAATATCAAAAAAAAAAATAATAATATATTTTTTTACTGAAATCATTTTAGATGAAGTTTAATACACATTCTTCACCTAACTGACTAATAAAAAAAAAAAACATTTTCTGAGCGGTTTATGCGGAAAAAAATTGTCAGTTAAGTGGTTAATGCACAAATGTTTCTTTTTTCCTACCTGCCATATACACCACTGTACACCCCATTCCACTTTTTGATGATCGCCCAAGCACAATATTACCACAACATTCTGTGAGCTCTGATAGGAATAAACAAAAAGTCAAATATGAGTTCTGCTCACTATCACTTTTGAAGGGATCAGTATGATTTACCTACAATCAAAAGCCCGACAGTCAAAATACCGACAACAATTGACCGATGGTCAAAATACCGACAGGTTGAAAAGTCGACGCGGGGTTTTCAATATTTTTTGGGGTGTGTATGTCGACATAGGGCGCCATGGACACCATATAAGTGTACCGCGTCCCTTCGCATGGCGAGCGCCTTTGGGCACAGTATTATACTCCCTCTCCTCATCCACCTGATATGAATCAGGTCGGTTTCAATGAAAAAATCATGAAAAACTCATGTCAATTTTTTCACCTGTCGATATTTTAAATGTCAGTATTTTCACCGCGTCGACATTTTTTAATTTCTGTATTTTGACCATGTCGGTATTTTGACCTTGTCGGTATTTTGACCATCGGTCAATGGTTGTCGGTATTTTGACCACTAGGATTTTGATTGTAGGTAAATTGACCGCATCTCCTTTTGAATACTACCTTAGGGGGTAATTCAGAGTTGATCGCAGCAGCAAATTTGTTAGCAGTTGGGCAAAACCATGTGCACTGCAGGGAGGGGGGGGGCAGATATAACATGTGCAGAGAGAGTTAGATTTGTGTGGGTTATTTTGTTTCTGTGCAGGGTAAATACTGGTTGCTTTATTGTTACACTGCAATTTAGATTTCAGTTTGACCACACCACCCAAATCCAGGGCCGTCTTAACAGCAGTGTAGGCCACTGGGCACAGCAATGCACTGGGCCCCCTACGCATCCTCCACCGGTAGGGGTGGGGGTTGCTATCAGCGCAGCTTTGATGTCCCGCGGGCGACAGGGGGTGTTCTTATCTTCCGCTTAGCATGTAGGACCTGGAACAGTAATTTCTGCAAATTACTCCTTTACTGCACAGATGGGGCTAAACTGTAGAAGGGGCATTGGGCTGAATGAATAAGTCCTAGTACATGACTTTCAGAGTGGTAGGGGGTGTTTAATACGTAGGGAAGGGGTGGATAGTGGAGTGGGCTTAATATTTATCATTTTCAGGTGGGACTGGGAGGGCAGCTTGCTTGACTGCAGATATCTCAAGTTCCTGAAAATATATTTCTTAGCTTTGCATGGGATAAAAAAAACTAGAGAGTCCCACCTTTCAGAAGGTTCTGGGGACTTGGGGATCAGAGTTCAGGAGCCAAAGCAATTCACCAACGAAAATCTAAAACTGAATATTAGGCGTGTGGAGCTGGAGCAGGGACCAGCTGCTTGAAAACTAATCTGTGGTTCTGGGCATAGTAGAGACAAGCTGCCAGTGTCCACCAAAAGGGGAGAGTCGTAGCTTTTGGATTATACCCTCAGAAATACTCTTAAGTCAGACAGAACCCGAGATATTAAGACTGGGAAGAGCAATTAACAGGCTTGGTTGGGGACCACTGCTTTCAAGTCAGATATCTCCGGTTCCCCAGGGCCGATTTTCAAAAATGTGGTACCCCTGGAAAGAAGGGACCCTCAGCTATCAGTCTAGGGCCCTTATACTCCTGGGGCCCTTGGGCAAGAGCCCATTGAGCCCATACGAAAAGACGTTCCTGCCCAAATCTCTCTCTGCACATGTTATATCTGTCCCCCCTGCAGTGCACATGGGGGGTAATTCCAAGTTGATCGCAGCAGGATATTTTTTAGCAGTTGGGCAAAACCATGTGCACTGTAGTGGGGGCAGATATAACATTTGCAGAGAGAGTTATTTTGTTTCTGTGCAGGGTAAATACTGGCTGCTTTATTTTTACACTGCAATTTAGATTGCAGATTGAACTCACCACACCCAAATCTCTCTCTCTGCACATGTTATATCTGCCCCCCCTGCAGTGCACATGGTTTTGCCCAACTGCTAAAAAATTTCCTGCTGCGATCAACTTGGAATTACCCCCTATGGTTTGCCCAACTGCTAACAAATTTTCTGCTGCGATCAACTCTGAATTACTCCCTTAGTTTCTTACATGCAAGTTTTGCTTTTTACTCTTGACAGTAAGGAGTTAATAGAGCTACTTACATGTCACAGTTTTGATATTTTATTTAGGTTGTTTCATTGTATATGCTCATATTAATACATATCCTAAATAGTGCAAAACTCGCCCCACCTGAAAACCATTTACTGTACCTCCTCTGCATATGTGGGGCAAAAGGCAGTGATGTTCGGTCAGGGGAGGCAGAGATTCTCCTATCATACTCCAGCCTGAATTTTGACTATAAAAATTATTAGAATAATACAAAGATGATATTTAGAATTTATAAATATCTTATTTGTATTGTTCATATCATCATTGTATTATTCTAATTATTTATATAGTTAAAACTCACCACCAAATCATATAGAGGTTGAGTATCCCATATCCAAATATCCCGAAATAAGGAATATTCCGAAATACGGACTTTGAGTGAAAGTGAGATAGTGAAACCTTTGTTTTCTGATGGCTCAAAGGCCCTCATTCCGAGTTGTTCGCTTGCTAGCTGCTTTTAGCAGCATTGCACACGCTAAGCCGTCAGGGTCGGATCTAGACTTTTCTTTTAGGGGGGGCGGTTTACGGTTTAGTCTTGACCCCTCCCCTCTCCAGTCCCGACTCCTCCCCCTCTCATCTTGACTCCTCCCCTCTCATCTTGACTCCTCCCCTCTCATCTTGACTCCTCCCCTCTCCAGTTCAAATTCCTCTATCACACAAATAGGTATAATTGCAGGTAAAGGATTTGTTAGTGGATGTTAGGTATAATAATCACTTCTACAACACATCAAAGCAAAGTTCCCCAATATGACATCTATCCAAATCCCTCCTTATGTTCATCATAATGTATGACACAGTTGTAATACCTACAGTATAAAAAGTTATAATCCCCTAATATTGGGGTATAGCATAATAAAATAAAATAAAATAATAAAATCATTAAATAAAAACAAAATGTCTGGAGTAATTATTTGCATCTATTTCTCATCTTAATATGAGGTACTGATACAGAGACAGTCAATCATCAAGGTTTATATGTCAACGTCATTATAAAATACAGTATTATCATAAACGTTGATGATTGACTGACTCTATATAAGCGCATTGTATTAAAATGAGAAACAGTATCAATGTGATAATACCGAGTCGCGGAACTAGCGAGCGGTGGGCCCAGGTGCGACAAAATGCTTTGCCCCCACACACACACACACACATCCCCCCCCACACACATCCCATCCAAGTCCACCCCCTCACCCCTGGAGAGGATCTGGTGAGGGGGACCTGCTCAGGGCCAGAGAAATGGATACCTAGCAACAGTGCCGTAACTAGACATTTTAGCACTGTGTGCAAGAAACGGCATCGGAGCCCCACCCCTGCATGCAAAACAGGGGTAGTGCGCGCCGTAGGCGCGCGCAAAAATACATAGTGGCGTGGCTTCGTGGGGAAGGGGTGTGGCCACAAAATAATACCAATTCATAAAACGGTACACAGTAGTCTCCATTATTCAAATTACGCCGCACAGTAGCACCACTACACCAGGTAGAGACCCTTTTACACCTTACAGCGGACAGATTCCTCTTTTTACACATTACAGCAGACAGCGTGCCCTTTTTACACATAACGGCAGACAGCGTGCCCTTTTTACACATAACGGCAGACAGCGTGCACTTTTTACACATAACGGCAGACAGCGTGCCCTTTTTACACATAACGGCAGACAGCGTGCCCTTTTTACACATAACGGCAGACAGCGTGCCCTTTTTACACATAGCGGCAGACAGCATACACTTTTTACACAACGGCAGACAGCGTCCCCTTTTTACACATTACGGCAGACAGCGTGCCCTTGTTACACATTACGGCAGACAGCGTCCCCATTTTTACACATTACGGCAGGCAGATTCCCCATTTTTACACATTGCGGCAGGCAGATTACCCCTTTTTACACATAGCGGCAGGCAGTCCCCCATTTTTACACATTGCGGCAGGCTGATTCCCCCTTTTTACACATTACGTCAGGCAGTCCCCCCTTTTTACACATTACGTCAGGCAGTCCCCCCTTTTTACACATTACGTCAGGCAGTCCCCCCTTTTTACACATTGCGGCAGGCTGATTCCCCCTTTTTACATATTACGTCAGGCAGTCCCCCCTTTTTACACATTGCGGCAGGCTGATTCCCCTTTTTACACATAGCGGCAGGCAGTCCCCCATTTTTACACATAGCGGCAGGCAGGTCCAAGAAAAAAGAAAGAGAAAGAAAGAAAGAAAAAGAGAAAAAGAAAGAAAGAAGAATTATACTTACCCTCTCCGCCGGCTCAGGCTCCTCTGTGCAGCCGCGTCAGACGATTCCCGGGCAGTAGAGGAGGTGGAGGACGGAGGTGAAGAAGGGAGCCGCAGCAGCGCTTTGTTACTGGTGGAGGCGCTGCTGCCCCTCTGCTTCCCTATAGGCTGTTCTCGGAAGACAGCCTATAGTGAAGCAGAGGGGCAGCAGCAGCAGCGCCTCCACCAGTAACAAAGCGCTGCTGCGGCTCCCTCCTTCACCTCCCTCCTCCTCCTTCCCCCGTCCGTGCCGCTGCTCCTCTCTTCTCCGGGCGGCTGTGCGCTGCGGGCAGCGGTTGCCTGCAGCGCACAGCGGCATGTAATGAGTCAGTTTGACTCATTACATGCTTGGGCCCCTGGACAGAGGCAGGCCCCAGTGCAACGCACTGCTTGCACTGCCGGTAGTTCCGCCTCTGATAATACCTATAATTCCTTTCTTTGGGATACTAGCAACTTGTATGGATACAAATGGTAACAACTGGCATACTATGTGTTACTGAACCAGGAAGGGAAGACACATTATAATACCCTGTTATATTATTATAATAAGGGGAACTGCTGAATAGAACTAAGGGGATTTTAGGCACAGAGTCTTGGGTGGGTTAGGCCAATTATTTGATAATCCCACACAGTACTCAACACTTGCCAACCCTAACAGATGAATTCCACATTTGTAATTGTCCAATAATGGAGTTTGAGACTAACCAGGATTAAGGGAGAGTACGTAATACTCGCAGGAGTTCACCCGTGGATTAAAATCCCTTTTGCGTCTATGTGCCACATAGGTTTGGGAAATCCCCCCACCACCCTTTTTTTCCTCCAGAAATATGTTGCTAGTATACCAAAGATCTCTGATTGATACAGATAATTTAAGGAATTATAGGTATTATCACATTGTTGTATAGAATTTAGCCAGTGCTACTGCATTTGTATGTTGTTCATAAATATACCACTTCAGATACAGCGGATGTCATACTTCTTATTAGGCTCATTCAGTTATACCCAAAATGAAAGGGATAAGCAATTATAGTGAAGTACTGTTTAATAATTGTAAATTTCAGCCAAACCTGAGCCTGCACCAGTGGGAGAACCCAGGACTTGCACTGTTTCAAGTGCATTCTGAACTGCTTAAAAACAGTTCATGTCTAGCTGGTAATTGTCTAAATTTGGCCACTTGGAAATACCTGTAATCTGTGTGGAGTTTATATGTTTTTGTTTTTCTCTTATTAAATCTTACAATTATTAAACAGTATTTCACTATAAATTGCTTATCTCTTACATTTTGGGTATATCTGAATGAGCCTAATAATAAGAATTTACTTACCGATAATTCTATTTCTCGTAGTCCGTAGTGGATGCTGGGAACTCCGTAAGGACCATGGGGAATAGTGGCTCCGCAGGAGACTGGGCACAAAAAGAAAGCTTTAGGACTACCTGGTGTGCACTGGCTCCTCCCCCTATGACCCTCCTCCAAGCCTCAGTTAGGATACTGTGCCCGGACGAGCGTACACAATAAGGAAGGATTTTGAATCCCGGGTAAGACTCATACCAGCCACACCAATCACACCGTACAACTTGTGATATGAAACCCAGTTAACAGCATGATAACAGAGGAGCCTCTGAATAGATGGCTCACAACAAGAACCCGATTAGTTAACAATAACTATGTACAAGTATTGCAGACAATCCGCACTTGGGATGGGCGCCCAGCATCCACTACGGACTACGAGAAATAGAATTATCGGTAAGTAAATTCTTATTTTCTCTGACGTCCTAGTGGATGCTGGGAACTCCGTAAGGACCATGGGGATTATACCAAAGCACCCAAACGGGCGGGAGAGTGCGGATGACTCTGCAGCACCGAATGAGAGAACTCCAGGTCCTCCTCAGCCAGGGTATCAAATTCATAGAATTTTGCAAACGTGTTTGCCCCTGACCAAGTAGCTGCTCGGCAAAGTTGTAAAGCCGAGACCCCTCGGGCAGCCGCCCAAGATGAGCCCACCTTCCTTGTGGAATGGGCTTTTATTGATTTAGGCTGCGGTCATCCTACCGCAGAATGCGCCAGCTGAATAGTGCTACAAATCCAGCGCGCAATAGACTGCTTAGAAGCAGGAGCACCCAGCTTGTTGGGTGCCATCAGGATAAACAGCGAGTCAGTTTTCCTGACTCCGGCCGTCCTGGAAAAATAAAATTTTCAGGGCCCTGACTACGTCCAGCAACTTGGAATCCTCCAAGTCCCTAGTAGCCGCAGGCACCACAATAGGTTGGTTCAAGTGAAAACCTGAGACCACCTTTGGGAGAAACTGAGGACGAGTCCTCAACTCTGCCCTATCCATATAGAAAAACAGATAAGGGCTTTTATATGACAAAGCCGCCAATTCTGACACACGCCTGGCCAAGGCCAAGGCCAACAGCATGACCACTTTCCACGCGAGATACTTTAGCTCCATAGTTTTAAGTGGCTCAACCAATGCGACTTTAGGAAATCCAACACCACGTTGAGATCCAAAAAGTGCCACAGGAGGCACAAAAGGAGGCTGAATATGTAGTACTCCTTTAACCAAAGTCTGAACTTCAGGCAGTGAAGCCAGTTCTTTCTGGAAGAAAATCGACAGAGCCGAAATCTGGACCTTGATGGACCCCAATTTGAGGCCCAAACGTCACCCCTGCTTGCAGGAAGTGCAGGAATCGACATAGTTGAAATTCCTCCGTCGGGGCCTTCATGGCCTCCCACCAAGCAACAAATTTTCGCCAAACGCGGCGATAATGTCTTGCGGTGACATCCTTCCTGGCTATGATCAGGGTAGGGATGGCTTCCTTCGGAATACCCTTTTCCTTTAGGATCCGGTGTTCTACCGCCATGCCGTCAAACGCAGCCGCGGTAAGTCTTGGAACAGACAGGGTCCCTGCTGCAGCAGGTCTTGTCTAAGCGGCAGAGGCCAAGGGTCCTCTGCCAGCATCTCTTGAAGTTCCGGGTACCAAGCTCTTCATGGCCAATCCGGAACCCCGAGTATGGTTTTCACTCCTCGCCTTCTTATTATTCTCAGTACCATGGGTATGAGAGGTAGAGGAGGAGACACATAAACCGACTGGTACACCCACGGTGTCACTAGAGCGTCCCCAGCGATCGCCTGAGGGTCCCTTGACCTGGCGCAATATCTTTTCAACTTCTTGTTGAGGCGGGACGCCATCATGTCCACCCGTGGTCATTCCCAACGGTTTACCCGCATTTGGAAAACTTCTGAATGAAGTCCCCATTCTCCTGGGTGTAGGTCGCCCATCGGAGAATCCTTGTGGCTTCTGCCATCGCCATCCTGCTTCTTGTGCCGCCCTGTCTGTTTACATGGGCGACCGCCGTGATGTCGTCTGATTGGATCAGTACCGGCTGGTTCTGAAGCAGGGGCCTTGCTTGGCTTAGGGCATTGTAAATGGCCCTTCGCTGCAGAATATTTATGTGAAGCGAAATCTCCTTGGAAATTTCTTCCCTGTGTGACTGCACCCCAGCCCCGAAGGCTGGCATCCGTGGTCACCAGGACCCAGTCCTGTATTCCGAATCTGCGGCCCTCTAGTAGATGAGTCCTCTGCAGCCACCACAGCAGCGACACCCTGTTTCTTGCTGACAGGGTTATCCGCTGTTGTATCTGTAGATGGGACCCGGACCATTAGTCCCACAGGTCCCACTGGAACGTCCTTGCGTGGAGTCTTCCGAATGGAATTATGCTTCGTACGAAGCTACCATTTTTCCCAGGACTCGTGTGCATTGATGTACCGACACCTGTCCTGGTTTTAGGATGTCTCTGACTAGAGATGACAACTCCTCGGCTTTTTCCACTGGAAGAAACACTCTTTTCTGGTCTGCGTTCAGAAACATTCCCATGAACAGAAGACGTGTCGTCGGGACCAGCTGTGACTTTGGAATATTGAGAATCCAGTCGTGCTGTTGTAGCACTTCCCGAGAGAGTGCTACCCCCACTACCAACTGTTCTTTGGACCTCGCCTTTATCAGGAGATCGTCCAAGTACGGGATAATAAAAACTTCCTTCTTGCGAAGGAGTATCATCACTTCTGCCATTACCTAGGTAAAGACCTTCGGTGCCGTGGACAACTCCACCGGCCGCGTCTGGAACTGATAGTGACAGTCCTGTACCACATATCTGAGGTACTCCTGGTGAGGAGGGTAAATGGGGACATGCAGGTACGCATCCTTGATGTCCAGGGAGACCCTGTAATCCCCCTCGTCCAGGCTCGTAATATCCGCCCTGAGCGATTCCATCTTGAACTTGAATCTTCTGATATAAAAGTTCAAGTATTTTTAATTTCAAGATGGGTCTCACCGAAACGTTTCGGTACCACAACCACTGTGGAATAGTAACCCCTTCCTTGCTGAAGGAGGGCCACCTTGACAATCACTTGTTGTGATTATAGTGTTGAATATCCACCAACACCGTCTCCCTGGCAGAGGGAGGTGCCGGTAAGGCAGATTTTAGGAAACGGCGGGGGGAAGAACGTCTCGAACTCCAGCCTGTACCCCTGAGATACTACTTGAAGGACCCAGGGATCCATGTGAGAGAGCCCACTGTCCGCTGAAATTTCTGAGACGGGCCCCCACCGTACCCGGGTCCGCCTGAGCAGCCCCCGCACCATGCTGTGGACCTACCGGACGCAGGGAGGACTTCTGCTCTTGGGAACTAGCTGTGTGTTGCAGCTTTTTCCTCTACCTTTGCCTCTCGGCAGAAAGGATGAGCCTCTAGCCCTCTTGCTTTTCTGGGGCCGAAAGGACTGTACTTGATGATACGGTGCTTTCTTTTGTTGTGGGGTAGCCTGTGGCAAAAAAATCGATTTCCCAACAGTAGCTGTGGAAACGAGGTCTGAAAAACCATCCCCAAACAGTTTTACCCCCTTATAGGGCAACTTCCATGTGCCGATTCGAGTCGGCATCGCCTGACCATTGCCAAGTCCATAACCCCCGTCTGGCGGCAATGGACCTAGCGCTTATTTTTGATGCCAGCCGGCAAATATCCCTCTGTGCATCACGCATGTATAAGACCACGTCTTTTATATGCTCTATTTTCAGCAAAATATTGTCCCTATCCATAGTTATTTTCCGACAGGGAATCTGACCACGCAGCGGGAGCACTGCACATCCATGCCGAAGCAACGGCTGGTCGCAATATAATGCCCTAGTGTGTGACTATATCTTATAGGGTAACCTCCTGCTTTCTATCAGCAGGTCCCTTCGGGGCGGCCGTATCCGGAGACGGTAGTGCCACCTTTTCTGATAAGCGTGTAAGCGCTGTATCTACCCTATGGGGTGTTTCCCCGCGTGACCTATCCTCTGGCGGGAAAGGGTACGCTGCCAATAACCGTTTTAGAAATTATCAATTTCTTACCGGGGGAAGACCACTCTTCCTCACACACCTCATTTAATTTCTCAGATGCAGGAAAAACTACTAATAGTTTTCTCTCACCAAACACAATACCCTTTTATGTGGTACCTGGGGTATAATCATAAATGTGTAATACATTTTTCATTGCCTCAATCCTGTAACGGGTGGACCTATTTGGAGGGTACACCAGTCTCATCGACGTCGACACTGGAGTCAGTATCCGTGTCGACATCTGTGTCTGTTATCTGAGGTAGCGGGCGATTTTAGAGCCCCCCATGACATTTGAGACGCTGGAACAGGCACAAGCTGAGTAGCCGGCTGTTCTGTGTCGTCGACCTTTTATGTAAGGAGTTGACACTTTCACGTAATCCTTCCATAAGTTCAACCAAACCGGTGTCGACCCCGCAGGGGGTGACAACATATTTACAGGCATTCGCTCCGCCTCCACCTCATTATCCTCCACATACCTGTCGACACAGCCGTACCGACACACAGCACACACACAGGGAATGCTCTGATAGAGGACAGGACCCCACAAAGCCCTTTGGGGAGACAGAGGGAGAGTATGCCAGCACACACCAGGGCGCTATATATCACAGGGATAGCACCTATAAAAAGTGTTTTCCCTTATAGCTGCATATATATATGTATACTGCGCCTAAATTGTGCCCCCCCTCTCTTTTTAACCCTTTCTGTAGTGTATTAACTGCAGGGGAGAGCCAAGGAGCTTCCCTCCAACGGAGCTGTGAGGGAAAAATGGCGTCAGTGTGCTGAAGGAGATAGCTCCGCCCCTTTTTCGCTGACTTTTCTCCCGCATTTTTATGGATTCTGGCAGGGGTTAATGTACATCCATATAGCCCTGGGGGTTATATGTGATGTATTTTTGCCAGCCAAGGTGTTAATATTGCTGCTCAGGGCGCCCCCCCCCCCCCCCCCAGCGCCCTGCACCCATCAGTGACCGCAGTGTGAGGTGTGCATGAGGAGCAATGGCGCACAGCTGCAGTGCTGTGCGCTACCTTGATGAAGACTGATGTCTTCTGCCGCCGATTTTCCGGACCTCTTCTTGCTTCTGGCTCTGTAAGGGGGCCGGCGGCGCGGCTCTGGGACCGGACTCCGAGGCTGGGCCTGTGTTCGATCTCTCTGGAGCTAATGGTGTCCAGTAGCCTAAGAAGCCCAAGCTGGCTGCAAGCAGGCAGGTTCGCTTCTTCTCCCCTTAGTCCCTCGATGCAGTGAGCCTGTTGCCAGCAGGTCTCACTGAAAATAAAAAACCTAAAACTAACTTTTATCTAAGAAGCTCAGGAGAGCCCCCTAGATTGCACCCTGCTCGGTCGGGCACAAAAATCTAACTGAGGCTTGGAGGAGGGTCATAGGGGGAGGAGCCAGTGCACACCAGGTAGTCCTAAAGCTTTCTTTTTGTGCCCAGTCTCCTGCGGAGCCGCTATTCCCCATGGTCCTTACGGAGTTCCCAGCATCCACTAGGACGTCAGAGAAAAGAAGTATACTGTGAGATATGACATCTGCTGTGTCTGAAGTGGTATATTTATGAATGACCTACATATGCAGTAGCGCTGTATAAGTTCTATTCAACCTTTTTTGGCACATATTTGGTGAAGATGTGAGGATACCTTTAAGTAAAATATTGAGTTCACTGAGCTGCTTTTTTTCTGCTTGTGCAGGATTGTCTATTTTATATATCTATTATTAGATTGTTATTGTTTCTCATGTTAATATGAGGTGCTGATATAGAATAAGTCAATCATAATTAACCCAGGCATTCTGCTTTAATTTAATTTTTTTTTTGCTATACCCCAATATTAGGGAATTACAACTTTGTATACTGTAGGTATCACAACTGTACATGACGTGTCATAAATTAGGATGAACATATGGATGGTATAATAGAGGGCCATCAAAATATGGCATTTGTGGCAACAACAGTGACAAGACATTGGGCATAATTCAGACTTGATCGTAGCCGTGCGGCTACTATCAGTTACTCATACATGCGGGGGGAACGCCCAGCACAGGGCTGGTCCGCCCCGCGTGTCTGGCTCTGCCCCACCGTACAAGTTCAAAAGCATCGCACAGCGGCAATGCTTTTGTACTTGATGAGTAGCTCCCTACCAGCGCAGCTCTTGCGCACATGCAGGGAGCTACTAGTCACTGACCGGGTCACAGCAGCTGCGTGTGACTTCACGCAGCCGCCGCAGCCTGCCCCCCGCACGGTCCGGGCACACCTGCGTTACCCGGACCGCACCCCTAAAAAGGTGTCCAAACGCCACCGGCCCGCACCCTCCTGCCCAGCGACCGCCTCTGCCTGTCAATCAGGCAGAGGTGATTGCAGGGCTAAGATGGGCGTCGGCCGTCTGGCATGCGCCGGTGCATGCGCAGTTCAGACCTGATCAGCTGCTGTACGAAAATGCACAGCAGTGATCAGGTCTGAATTAGGCCCCTTGTCTGTAATGACATCAGTTATAAGAGAGTGAGGCTCCCGAGGACGCACCATATCAAGCAACTGAAATATTTTTAGGGATTCCGACAGATGTCATATTGGGGGACGTTGATTTGATGTGTTGTAGAAGTGATTATTATACCAAACACCCACTAACAAATCCTTTACCTGCTTGTCTTGCAATATATCCCTACCAGCTATTAGGGTGCCATTTATAATCAAGGGATCTCTCCCACTGATATATAAACTGTTTGATGCACATTATAGGACCAATGCTATACACTACTACAGACATCCTCTGTTCTACTGTGCTGCACATATGGGAGACTCAACCTGTAATACCCTGCCTAGGGAATATAGCACTAAGATCTCTCACTGGCTGGTTCCTCTGCAACAGGCTGGTAAGATGGTCCCTCTTCCACAGGCTAGTCAATGGTACAGGTTGCCAGGAAAGTCCCTCTGGCAGCTGGCTGGTCTCTGGGTGCAGGAATGCAGCATGCTCTCACTGTGTAGCAAAGTCAACACACTATAACTTTCTATTAGCCCACTAGCCTGTCATATAAGTGAAGCCACGCCCCCCTACACACAGCCACTTCCTGGATCTCCTGTTATCAGCACTTTGGAGACGCTGGGGAGATGAAAGCAGTCTCAATCAACAAACAATGTTGATTAACTGCTGTGCAGGCCAAAGGTGTGAGTGGGGAGGAAGGGGCACCTGCTGTGAGCTGCTGCGACTCACACCACTGACTATAGCTGATAGCCAGCTGAGATAGGAAGGGGTTAAGGAGCAGGACTTCACAGACAGTTTGTCGTAGGCAGGAGTGTGCTAGGGGGGGCAACCGCCCCCCTCTGTATCCGTGCCTGTAAGCCGCCGCCTACTGGGAGTGAATCTTAGCTTTGCAGAATTGCGAACGAAAGATTCGCAAAATTGCGAATAGAAATTTCTTAGCAGTTTCTGAGTAGCTCCAGACCTACTCACAGATTGCGATCAGTTCAGTCAGTTTCGTTCCTGGTTTGCGTCACAAACACACCCAGCGTTCACCCAGGCACTCCCCCGTTTCTCCAGCAACTCCCGTGTTTTTCCCAGAAACGGTAGCGTTTTTTCACACACACCCATAAAACGGCCTGTTTCCGCCCAGAAACACCCATTTCCTGTCAATCACACTCTGCTCACCAGAACGATGAAAAATCCTCGTAATGCCGTGAGTAAAATACCAAACTTTTGAGTAAAATAACTAAGCGCATGCGCTCTGCGAACATTGCGCATGCGCAGTAAGCGACTAATCGCAATATAGAGAAAATCGGCAACAAGCGAACAACTCGGAATGACTACCAATGTACACAAACTTTGTTTAATACACAAAGTTATTAAAATTATTGTATTAAATGACCTTCAGGCTGTGTGTATAAGGTGTATACGAGACATAAATGAATTGTGTGAATGTACACACACTTTGTTTAATACACAAAGTTATAAAAAATATTGGCTAAAATGACCTTCAGGCTGTGTGTATAAGGTGTATATGTAACATAAATGCATTCTGTGCTTAGATTTAGGTCTCATCGCCATGTATCTCATTATGGTATGCAATTATTCCAAAATACGGAAAAATACGATATCCAAAATACTTCTGGTCCCAAGCATTTTGGATAAGGGATACTCAACCTGTATGTGTATGTAAATCTGGCTCTGATACTAGCCAGTGCCCTCACTGCACCTCACTGGTAGTAAGCTTCTTCTTTTATCTCAAACAAAACTGTATACCCTACACAATAGGTTAGGCATGTCCAAACTGCGGCCCTCCTGCTGTTGTGAAACTAGATATCCCAGCATGCCCTGACACAGTTTTGCTGTCCGAGAATGCTAAAGCTGTGTCAGGGCATGCTGGGATGTGTAGTTTCTCAACAGCTGGAGGGCCGCAGTTTGGACATGCCTGCAATAGGTGTTATCTTCATGCACTATCCTAATCAGCAAGCAGTCAAAGGGCCGGCCCCACAGCTCGCTCAGCTTCACCCAGATGATAGCCAGTGCCGATTCATTACTGAATCTCCTCCTGTGGTTTTAGTATTCTCAGATATGCACAGAAAGAACCAAGAAGCTGCAAGTCAGTCAGGTGGTTACATGAGGAATGGGCTCAGACCCAAAACACTGTTCATCTCACTGAGTAGCAGGAAAAAAATCATACACGAATGCAAAAAACAAAATCAGGCACATTCAGGGATCATGTGCCGCAGCATAAATGTTATTTCTGTATTTGTGATTGACCCTTGTGGGTCTGTTTATTGAACCATATTTGCATTGAAGCCAAAAGATGTTTTCAGAGGCTTGCCGCATTGTTTAGTATCGGGGACTTTCATTATAAGGCCATATCTGCTGCGGCCCCCCCTGTGATTGGACACAAAAGCAGTCCACATAGCTGTCTATGGGGTCTGGGATTATGTGCAATTTAAAAAATTGTGGGAGTTATTCAGAGTTGGTCGCAGATGTTGCAATTGCAGCAAAATCTGTGACCACTAAAATCACATGGTGGGGGCTGTCCAGCATCGCAAAAACCTCAAATAGACGCTGACTCCTGCCTACGCGGCATAGCTGGTGCCATGTTTTCTATCGCAGGAAACGCCATCAGGCCGCCCTAAAAAAACAGCCATGACACACCTTCATTTCCGGCCCTTCTTCTCCCCCCCCCCCTTCCCTAATACTACGTCACTGCCCCCTTCCCCCCCCCCACCCGGACGCCCGTCACCTGTAAATCACTATGTGATTACATTCTTCTGGGATGCAATCGTAAAGTGAAGGGTCATGCACTGTAGCCACTGCGCGTGTGCAGACGCCCAGGATGCGGCTGTGTACGCATACGAAGCGGCTGCATCCAACTCTGAATAAGGCCCTGTGTCTGGTCCTAGAAGTGAAGTGATAGTGTAATCCAGTGGTTCCCAAACATTTTTGAATCACGACGCCCTAGAGTATTAGAATTTATTTCACAGCACCCCCGGGCCAAAAATTTCTTATTGAGAAATTTACAAAGGCGTATTAAATTGTCAATTGTGCTTACATGTCATCCTTATGTACAATGGGATATGGTCGTTAGGTCGACACAGCTTAGGTCGACAGTCATTAGGTCGACATGCATTAGGTCGACGTGTCAATAGGTCGACATGGTCATTAGGTCGACATGAGTCTTTCACTTTTTTTTTCTTCATTTTTTGGACTTTTTCATACTTGACGATCCACGTGGACTACAATTGGGAACGGTATCCTGTGCCGAGTGCAGCGAGGCACCTTGCCCGATGTGCGAGGGGACACGGTGCGCTAATTGGGGTTCCCCATCACTTTACGAAGAAAACGACACCAAAAAAAGTTCAAAAACCCATGTCAACCTTTTGACCTGTCGACCTAGTACATGTCGACCTATTGCCGCTGTCAACCTTCCATGGTCAACCCAATGACTATCGACCAACTTCAATTGTGTGATGAGGGTCAAGATTTGCTTCTGTATGTCCACATATTTTATAACTGGTTTGTTTATTACATTGACCAGAAATAATTTTAACTGGTCCCGGACCACCAATCCAGCGCACCCCTGCAAGTGTCTCAAGGCAGGTCCCTGTTGAGAGTCCCTGGTGTGTCTGTCACTTCTGGGTTTTTTGTCAGGATGGACTCTTATCATAGCCGGTGTCCTAGCACAAACTGGTATAATTTCTTATTGCTGCGAAATGAAGCAATAAATTATAATGAATATTAGTAAATGGGATTCCTTAGTGTTTAGTCCACAAGAATAAGAAATAAGATTTTATGAACTGTGGCATACTTACTGAATAACAGGCATAGGGACTGATCAGAGATGGATGCCAATGCAATTTTTTTCGGCTTCAAAACTGCTGATATCAGGGCCAGAAATAAAGAGACGCCCACCGAAGTTATCGCGGCTCATTCCCAAATGCATACACATTCGCAGGTAAGAACAAGGAACATCAGAATTAAGAGTAGCCCTATGGATATGCAGAGTGAACACAGCAGTAGCGACACAGGGGTGTAGTACTGGTGACCGGCGGTCTCCTGACCGCCGGTCACCTTACCGACGCCGGGATCCCGGCAGCATACCGACGCCGGGATCCCGGCGGGGAGGGGCGAGTGCAGCAAGCCCCGACACAGGCACCATGGTTTTATACGTAAGAGCTTGCAGCTGTACATGCCCTCCCTGTTAACGACCCCAAATGGTCACTTCCTGTCAATTACTGTGCAGTTAAAACATCACAGCGAGTGCAATTGCAAAGGTACCTTGATACATACACATTGCGAAAGTGGCACATGCGCAGCCTGCTGATAATCGCTCCGTTGCGTGGAACATCAGCTTTGCGTCCATCTTTGAATCAGGCCCAATAACTGCAAGACGCCGAAATGAACCTTAAGAAAAAAACAGTAAGAAAATGGAGTGGGATTACCTTGGTAAAATGCCATTCTGGGACGAAACACCTGAAGGAAGGGAGCTTTGTTGTCTTTATAAAGGCTGTACCACCACCTGGTACTATCCTGGTGATTCCCCTAGGAACGGCCCTACGGCTGCTCTATGCAGCTGCTCTTCCGGGGGTTATGTGGCTTACCACTGACCAAGCTTTACTGAACCCTATATTCTTCTCTGAGAAAATGCTCCTATTTCAGCATAATTGTGAAACAGCCAAAGTATCTACATTATTGTTTATGTAAATAAGTTCAAGTCAAATAATAATAATAAGTAAAAAATGAAAACCCCATGTGAAAACTTGCTCCCTTAGATCTACCTCAGAACTTGGCTGTACTATATCACTGGTGCCATCTTTACTCCTGCATACAAGGTTTATCCCTTGCCAATACCCACTTAAAGGATCCCATGCCATGCTGAATTAAGGGGGGTACACACGGAGCGATGTTCACCTAATTTCTAAGCAATCTGACTAGATTGCTAATGTAGCCCATACACTTGTGAGATAATCGGTGCTAACCTTCGATTTCGACCGCATCTGTGAGAGAAATTGAAGGATTGTATGCACAGTTTAGGTACCTTTCGACGCGATGCGCGGGCACGCCGGTCGAATTTCACGTCTCAAGATAGTATGTGCTGCACTTAATATTTATCGAATCGCAGTGCGATCGCATGTGTTTTTAAAAAAAACGTGCCCATCACGTGATTACCATGCGATCTATCTCATGATCGCATGGTAATCACTTTGGCAGTTCAGGTGCGATTTCATCGCACCTGAACTGCCGGTGCGATGCCCCGCGATGTCGCGTTGCGGGGCATCGCACAAGTATATGGGCACCATTAGAAATTAAAAACACATTGCTCCGTGTGTAGAGGTGCCGGCGACAGCAATGCGCGGTCCCGCGTCGCTATCGCCGGTGCTGGATTGGCCTGCATGCAGACACAATTCACCGCTGGGTGAAATGAGTGCCCGCCCCCCCCCGCCCCCCGTCCATCCGTCCGACCGTCCCCCCTCGCTCAGCACAAATCTCCCAGCATGTACGGCCCTTTAGACTCTCACATCCTGAGGCCCAAATGTGTTGAACTTTAACAAGAGATAAAGTGGAGACTGATAATGAGTGATAAAGTACCAGCCAATCAGCTTCCTAACTGCCATGTCACGGGCTGTGTTTGAAAAATGACAGTTAAGAGCTGATTGGTTGGTCATTTATTACTCTTTAACCGTCTCCACTCTATCTCTTGTTAAAGCTTAATACATTTGGGCCATAGATCTTTAAATGTCTTCTGAAAACCAATCTCTTTATTAGAGCTTACTTCCACCTGTATTATACTCTCCCTGCCCTTTGTTTTCGCATATGCTTTTTTTTTTGTTCAGCTTGTATGTCCCTGTGTTATGTATGCTCTCTTTCTCTACTGTCAGGCAATGGGGAGCCCTGTGGTGTTTACAAATGAATCTAATAAATTAAATGGGTAAGACACACCTGAAAATAATGGAACATATTTGCATTATAAGTCAGATAAAATAGGGTTTTGTTCTGTGGGTTCTCTATTTATTTGCTAACACCACAGTCCAGTGTTTCTTGTTGAAGGCAATAGGAAAACAACAGGGGCTTGTAAAGCTTACGCAAAACTTATTTGAATTAGTGTTGGGAAAGGCTTTATGGTATATAGTCTACTTTAAGGAGCACTATAAAAACTACCTTTATAAAAAGTCACTCATCTGTAATATTAGCGGCACAGGGGACCAAGCCGCAAACAGGATGTTACCAAATCAATGATTGCCCTTTTGAGACCATAGCTGCCCTTTAAGCCTCAAACCACTCAGCTATACATGCTCGTCTGTGCCTCTGGATGATTTCCGGTTGCAGCAGAGACGCCTGGTTTTGCAGCATGCTCACATCACAATAACTGCCATTGTTTATGGTTAAGCATCTTTGTTCTTCAGCCCCCTCCCTTTTGTCCACGGCAATTCAGTTCCCCCGGACATAACACATATTGTTTAGATCCTGCACTAAGCGTGTAAGGCACACTTGCTAGTGTAATTCTGTTTGAATTGTTTTAATATTAATGCCATTGGTATTTGTAGTTTACAGTCCCAATAGGAGGGGGCAAATAGATAATATACTTAACTGATAAGTACTGGAATATTGGGGCAGATGTATTAAGCCTGGAGAAGTGATAAAGCAGCAATAAAGAAATAAGTGGAATGTGATAACGCACCAGCCAATCAGCTCCTAACTGTCCTTTTTCAATCCCATAATGATTGGCTGGTGCGTTACCTTCCACTTATCACTTCTTTATCATTGCTTTATCACTTCTCCGGGCTTAATACCAGGGGCGTTTTACGAGTGGAGGGGACCCACGCAGGGTTGGACTGGCCCACAGGGGTACAGGGGGGAAACCCCCAGTGGGCCCCACTGCCCCACCCCCCTCCTGGAATCAGATTCCATACTGTGCACTTGAATTATACATATATTACCTTATACTGCACATGACTATGGCGTATTCTCTACAGCAGGGGTGGCCAGACTTTCGGACTTGGGGATCTACTCTAGATTTCAAAAATCTTTGTGAGCTACCATAGTACGAAATTCATCATAATGCAATACTTTTTAGGGGGCTATGAGGCATTGAACAAATAAAATGTACTAAACATCAATGCTGCTTTTATAATAGCACACAGCACCCTGCGTTTTATGGATAGATATTAAGCAGGCACAGGACAATGATTTTAATGCTGCTATATAGTACACAGCACTCTGCAGTTTTACAGATAAATGTTAAAGCAGGCACAGGATTTCTGCAGCTACAGTTGCTATACAATCAAGCCTCCAGAACCGCCCCAGAATTACTATTCCCCCCCCCCCCAAGAAGGTGACACACGGAGAGCTCTCCTAACACGTCTTCTCTCTGTCAGCGTTACTAACAAATGGCGGGCAGTCCCGCTGATACAGGCGCACTACACAGCCACTGTGGCTATATCATCTGACTGCTTTAGCCAATAAGAATCACCCTGATTCTTACTGGCTGGGGCTGAACAACATGACCGCAGAGGGGAAGCGGCCAATAGGAATCACCTTGATTCCTATTAGCTACTAAAGAACACTGGACCAAGGAAATATGGTGGCCATCTGCGGCGCTGCCCTCACCGGTACTGTCAGCGCAGCATTCAGTAAGAATCTCACTGATTCTTACTGAATGCTGCTGGATGGGCCAACGCGATCGCAGTCAACTGGATGCATGTCCGCGGTCGACCAGCCGATTGTGATCGACTGTTTGGCCATCCCTACTCTACAGTGTATTGCTGCATTATCTGGTATATTATCATGCATGCTCTAGCAGTATTTATATATTTATCAAGGGGCCCAGCCCATGCACTCTCTAATGGTTAGCCAAACCTCTGTGGTGGCTGCCCACACCCCTTTTAGAGACTGTCCACACCCCTAAACATGGTCCCTTTATATTGCATCCTCCCAGTGGGCCTTTAAGGCCGCAGTCCGACACTGGCCCCGTGTGCAGCCTTCGTTGCGTGCTCCCTCCTCTGCCGCAACAAGTAGACTCTGGCATAATGCCAGAGTCTACTGCGCAGGTCTCCGTGAACATGGCGCCTATGCCTTGTTCCTGGTGACATCTCCAGTGCGCATGCGAAAATCACTTGGAAATGGCCGTGGCAGCCATTTTCCAAGTGATTTGATTTTGAACTGCAGGAGAGCCGCCGTGGGACTCCGGAGGGGTAAGTATCATTTATGGGTGCAGGGTGTGCGGTGTGGGCCCCCCTGCACACACTGCACCCATTGTAGAAACGCCTATGTTTAATACATCTGCCCCTCTATCACCAAGCACTGTCTACCTTTATATCATGTAGCACTATTAGTGCCATGAATTAGTGGCATGCCAGTTGTCAGAGAAAAAACCCTACTGGCTGCAGATTGCTAAACGTTATATATATTAGAAACCTCCTGATAACAGATTATAAGGACAGGCTCAGAAAGTCCTGATTTTCTGTATTTACTGCATAATGCCAAGGACAAGCTCAGGCAACCCAGCGTGGGGTGACCTTCTGACTCCAGATTATCAGATAATCTGGGGATATGTTGCATGTCTGCAATGCTTACTTTGCATCCATTAGTAAAACAGGCCCCAATGGCAGATTTGGGGGACTGTGACTGTCTAGTATGGATTGCAGTACAGTTCTCTTACATATAGTGCAATGTTCTTCCTCATTTCACTCCAAAAGCATTTAGGAACAATTATGCTTCAGAATCCCTTGCCCATAGCTGCTTTTTCCATTGCACACTTATCTGCTTTTTCATCATTTCAGCTTCTTTATAAAAGGCTGTATGATGACATAGTAGCTGATTGCAGCCAGGGTGATCTCTCTATTACTGGTCTCCATCAAGGCCCTGAGCAGGAAGCAGAGGGGAGAAGTCACTATGGGGGCATACATTACTGGCATTAACACCTATAAACACAAAGTTTATTTTATGCTGAGAAACTTCTTCTTTGTTTTATTTCCAGTCTCTTAGGTATCGCTACTGTTTTTATCAGGCTTATTTATTGCCATGGTATGTTAACATACTATATATTATTTGGGATGAGGCCCTTCCTAACTGAATCTGTAAACACATAATACAATATATCACTGTCGACCTGAAGCATGAGGGCCCACCGAGGTAATGCAGTTGTAGGGGCCCATGCTTCGGGGGGTGTCCAGCCAACATAGGGGTTTGGCTAACCATTAGAGCAGGGATGGGGAACCTTTGGCCCTCCAGCTGAACTACACATCCCAGCATGCCTTGCAACAGTTTTAGCATGGCCAAGTAGCAAAACTGTAGCATAGCATGCTGGTATGTGTAGTTCAACAACAGCTGGAGGGCCAAAGGTTCCCCATCACTGCATTAGAGAGTGCATGGTCTGTGCTCCCTGACAGATATATATAGCAAATACTACTAGTTCATGTATGATAAGGTACCAGATTAAATGCACCTTAGTCCCATGCAGTATAATGTAACATGTGCACAGTCTTGAATTTCCCAGATGAGGGGATGGGCCCTCAGGTAGTGGGGCCTACCGGGGGTTTTTCTCTGTACCCCTGTGGGCCAGTCCAACCCTGCTATAGCTATATCATACTTACCTACTTTGCTGCCTCCTCCTCCAGGAGGAGCAGCGATGTAGGTGTATGGGGTCGTGGCCGGCAGCAGGATGGGCGGTTCGGGGGCGTGGCCGGCAGCAGGATGGGCGGTCCGGAGGCGTTGCATCAGGGTCGCGTCATCGTGACTCCACCCCCCGCTGTGCTGTGCCGAGAAACGAGGCGCTGCGTAGCGGGGGGCGGAGCTACGATGGCGCGATTCAGCGCGAATCACGTCATCGGACCCCCTCGGGCCGCCCACTTGCTCTCTGCTGCAGGCGGCCGAGGGGGAAAGCGGGAGGCTTGCCCACCTTTCCGGGGAGCCGGGAGGGTCACCCGATTTTCGGGAGCCTCCCGGCCATTCCGGGAGGGTATGCAAGTATGTATATATATTTCTTTTTTACTTTTTTTTATTTTTTTTGCTCAGCCGTCTGTGTTTACTAAACTAGGCTATTTCATGAGTACATGGCATATTGGATATATATGTGTGTTGTATAGATCTCTATTATTGCACAGTGCTGTCCCTTGTATCATGTGTGGAAGATTGGTATGGGAAGCATTATATACACCTTGTGTGTTGTTATTTTCTTCCTATATGTGGTGTTTAGAAGTGGTCCGGGCTACGGTATACTAGATGCATCTCTGGTGTGCAGACAGTGTGAGTGTCTATACTGTGGTGCCTGCAAGGGTCCTTGTAACCGCTCGGTACTGCAGAGTTATATATAGAGCCTGTATCTGCAGTCTCAGTGCTGCCTCCGTGCACTAGGATTACAGAGACCAATGGAGGTCAGACACATACAAAACAGGATTAACGCTTAACGTGCCAGAGGACTACAGATTGTCCATCTATGCATCCTCATCCATTCATTTCCTGTAATCTCAATATCCAACCTCCACATCCTTCCAGTCCTATATTTAGTGCTCAGTTTAGCACTCAAAGAAGGTGGTATCACAAAATGTCAGATTTTATTCACAGTTTACCCCTCTCCTAAATTACTTGAATACATCATTTATATTATAAAAATGGTTCTTTTGAATTATGCAGCGATTTGTTTCAGGGTCAGAGTGGAAAATGTAACACTGGAACTATTGATTTTTCCTCTCCTTGTTCCACTCCTGTGACCCCTTGCTATCATTGTCAAATCACATTAGTACTGTGGGTTTTATTCAGGTTGGATTGCAAAATTTGAGAATTGCAATCCGGCTAATTATCAAACAACTGCGCTTGCGAAGCGTGAGGGGAAATAGCGACAGAAATTGCATACAGATCATAATCGCAAAGCAGCCACTGTTTGACAGGAAGCTGGCATTTCTGGGCGGAAACCTGACGTTTTCTGGGTGTGTCTGAAAAAACGCTGGCATGCCAAGGCATTTTTAAGAGGGGCCTCTGACATCAGCTATGAGCACTTCCAGCCTCTTGCATCGCCAAAATTGTGGACGACCTTGCCTGGCGCAGATAGGAAAAAATCTTCAATGTTCCGGTAATTTTGTGATCAGAACACACATTGCGATGCATTCACAATTTCTGCAATGGGCGTTTTTTTCTCTATTTCTGGACGGCAACTATTTGATCGCAGAAACTGCAATCCTTACTGAGAGGCTAATTTAGACCTGATCGCTAGGGTGCGTTTTTTGCATCCCTGCGATCAGGTAGTCACTGCCTACAGGGGGAGGGTATTGTGTGTGTGTGTGTGTGTGTGTGTGTGTGTGTGTGTGTGTGTGTGTGTGTGTGTGTGTGTGTGTGTGTGTGTGTGTAAGGGTGCGATCGCTTGTGCTGGAGAGCTCTGGAGTCTCTGCACAGCCCAGGACTTATTCTGCGATGATCGAGGCCAGAGCTGACGTCAGAAATCCTCCCACAAAATACCTGGTCCCTCCTGTGGTTTTCCGGACACTCCTTAGAAATGGTCAGTTGACACCCACACATGCCCTCTTCCTGCCAATGTCCTTGCGATCGCCAGAGCGTGCAGAATTTTTGCACCATCCCATCGCTGACCATTGCTGCGGTCCGTCGCACCTGCGCATTGCGGTGCATACACATGCGCAGTGCAAACCTGATCGCAGCCTGTGAGAAAACGCACAGCAGCAATCAGGTCTGAATCAGCCCCCTGTTTCATATGTGTATTGTGTTTTAAATGTTCAGGACCATGGACAGCAACGGAAATAGGTGTAGTCAGCTGAAGAGGATGACATGATGGTTTAAGTACGACATATGCAACCTACTACACTAGCTACACTATCTGATTACAACATATTCCCCAATATACTCAATCAACATCTATTGCTGAACTGCATTCCCCAGGCAGCTGAGAATCATGACATAGTATTAGCTCAGCACAAACTGATGATGTACTAAGATATTACATGTCCAGAATGGTTTCCTTTTTTCCATTGTAACATATCGGCAAGCTGGGTAGCTGCCTGGGGCCCCAAAAATGTAGGGACCTCCGAGCGGGGGGGGGGGGGGGGGGGGGCAGTGGTCACACAATCAGAACAGCGAGGCGGCTTTCCCTACCTGCCTGACAGACAATGAATGGCAATCAGCATGCTGATTGGTGGATGGAGTATCCACCAATCAGAGTGCTGACAGCCAATAGGGGGTATACATGGGAGAGATGTGTGCTGAGCGAAACGCTCAGCACACATCTCTCCCGCCGCTCAGCACAGCGCGATGAGTGCTGAGCGATGCGGGGGGAGGACGGGGGCCGCTCATTTCACCCAGCGGGTGAAATGAGCGACCTGCTAGATTGGCCTGCATGCAGGCTCAATTTAGCAGCAGCAATAGCAATGTGCGGGGCTGCGCATCGCTATCGCTGAGGGGGCTACGCATGAGTGATCTGTGCTTAAAATCTAAGCAATCTAGTCAGATTGCTTAGATTTTAAGCATGGATCTCTCCGTGAGTACCCCCCTATTCACTGTAAAGGGGGGTACTCACGGAGAGATCCATGCTTAAAATCTAAGCAATCTGACTAGATTGCTTAGATTTTAAGCACAGATCACTCGTGTGTAGCCCCCTCAGCGATAGCGATGCGCGGCCCCGCACATCGCTATTGCCGCTGCCAGATTGAGCCTGCATGCAGGCCAATCTAGCAGGTCGCTCATTTCACCCGCTGGGTGAAATGAGCGCCCCCCCCGCTCCCCCCACACGCTCAGCACACATCTCTCCCGTGTATACCCCCCTTAAGAAAGCATGTAGAGAGAAGATGTGGGGGAAGTTATGATTTTATTTTTTATTTTTTTATTGATTTCCGTGAGTGGGTGTGTAGGCGCTTCAGGGCATTCTTTGCCCAGGGCCTACTATGCTGAGAAGACGGCCCTGAGTATATACACAAATACATGCAAAATGCGCTTTGCAGACATATTTTCCACCCTACAACAGACTAATGTATGTGCATAGCTCTGTTAAAGTAATTTACTGATGAAGATCTGTTATGACTTCACGACTGTAGTGTCAGTATAAATATGTACACTGTAGCTATTATTTTTCCTCTGCAAAGTTGTATAGCACCACAACGGTATTTAGTTGGGCTTAGCAACAAAGAATGCTGCGCAGTTTCACCTTAAATTAATTAAAGAAAGTTTATTTGCTCATTCTGGCATTTAGACCAGAGCAGTACACTATCTTTACAGTGAATGAGGAGATGGCACCACTTCATGTGGTTCATTACTATGGCATAGCTTACACTGTCAGAAGATCTATAAAGCCTATTGATTGAATTGGGTTCCAAGGTAAATTATGAACAGAGCTTAGTAAACATTGTTGCCTGTGAGGGAATTCTCGTCTTCCTGTCCTTTCTATGGTTAGTAGTTATTTTATTTATTTGGTGTTGAAGTTGATGTAAACAGTGTATCACAGTGGTGGGTGACTGTTGGGTTCTCCGTCTGAAAAGGCACATGTTGGTCTGACATACAAGATAAATGAAGCAGCTGACATGTTCCCCAGATCACTTACAATCAGCAGAAATCACAAAGCAGATGGATAGTGAGTAGATCAGGGCTAAGCTGTGCTTGGGAGATTACAGGGGGTGGTATTTGTATAGGACGGAGGGCTGGGCAGATGGTGCTGTATCAAACTTCATGTCTATATCCCTTTCTCTCTTTCACACCACCATCCTCTTTGTCTAGCTTCCTCTTTTATCTGCTGCGTTTCCCTTCTGTAACATAATAATAATGGGCCTCATTTAAATTTAGGGGTAAATCCAATTAAAAGGTGCAGCTTTTTACCTTTTCCTAACCATGTTGCACTGCAGAGGGGATGGGGAGGGGTGTGCAGACAGGTTTGGATTTGGAGTGGTGGTGTCTTTGTTCATGTCTTAATTACAGTGTAAAAATAAAGCTGACCAATATTTGTGCGTAATACATATGAGCAGCCAATGCTTTCAGATAGGGAATTCAGGGAGTCAGACGCTACGAACTTGCATCAACTAATGGACGGATGTTTATGCCAAGGCTCTTGCAGTTAGATGGTAAGAGCCATACCGTTAGCTTGTGTGCCTCCGTTTGTGTTTTTTTCCACCAACCCTTTTGATTTTAAAAGGTGCATTGTTTTTGCAGTGGGGTCAGCATTGCTCCTAAGTGGACCCACATGTGGCCCTCAATATCTTACACAGAGCCGTAACTAGACTGTTTGGTGCCCGGTGCCATAAAGAGAATTGGAAATTTCCCTTAATTGATTTCAGACTACATAGCAGCCCTCATAGGATGTTGGATTTACTAAACTCCAGAATGCGAATATGTAAGCTGTCCCTCTGCTTTCAGCTCTTCACCGGGGAGGGCTCTTATCAGAGGCCATCTCCCGGCAAGAGCTTCATTTTAAATTTGCTAATTTTTGCAAAAACTATTTATCACATCAGCATTAATAATGTGGATTGTGATAAATAAGCCCCAAAGTGAGGCAGCCATATTGTGTACACACTTCATACTGCTACACTGACTAGCAGCACATTTGTGAGGCTGATTAGCAGCAGTGTTTCTTGCAGTGCTGCAGCAACATGTGCTTTGGTATGAATGCTAACATACTGGAATATACTCCAAAAACAGAACCATCTTTGATAAATCCAGACCCTTGACGGGTATCTCTTGCTTTGAAAGTTAATCTCTTGCAAATTCCCTTAAGGGTCTTTTTCCATCTACAGTCTGCTTAGTCCTCCCAATCCTCTTCTCTTTTTATCCTTCATCTTTTTTCATTCTCTCTTTTCCTCAAAGCTTTCGGTTATGTTTCTGTCCTTTCATGCTTTCATATCTCTTCTTCCAAATGTGCTCCTTTCTCTTCTGACTCTTTTTGCTCTTCCTCACATTCTTTGTATATCCCAAGTCTCCCATGTCTGCAAAATCCTTCTCTCAATCTCTCTCCACCACATCCTCTATACTTGTTCCCAAAACCATCCTCTGTTCACCATTATAAAATGTTCCAAATGTATCGGGCATGTTAGTAATTGCAGTCGGAAGATCGCCATGGATGGTGTTCTGTGGGTGATCATCCTCCAACCATACTAACAGGCCCATTGCTGCCAAAAGAGACATGACCTCTTGGTCCAAATGCCTATATCTCTGATCTCGCCACATGCCACGATTGTACCACGTGTGGCCAGAATTAGCTTTACTTCCACTTTCATGTTCCACTCATGGGGCCTAATTTATATCTGTAAACAAACCTGATGGTGTATGCACAATATTGATGTTTGGGGGTCTGCGCAGATACAAGAGCTGTTCTGCGCACGTGCAGAACGGAACTTGCGATATCCCCCTGTCAGCAGCAGCATGATTGACATGCTTTGGCATTTGGGGGCGGAGTCAGGATGGCATGGTGACCCGAGATGGTGATCCGAGGCTTCGGCCTCAGACGCTGCACTCGGATCTGACAAATGCTAACAGGAGGTGTCTATCTCCTACAGACACGTCCTGCTGCATTTGAATTTTAATGATACGGAAGCTACTTCCTTGCGGATGTTCAGTTCCTAAAAGTCATGAATTACAGTGCATCCAGAAAGTATTCACAGCGCTTCACATTTTCCACATTTTGTTATGTTACAGCCTTATTCCACAATGGAATAAATTCATTTTTCTCTCAAAATTCTACACACACTACCCCAGATTTTTGCAAAAATGTATTAAAAAAAACGAAGAAATCACACATACCTAAGTATTCACAGCCTTTGCTCAATTCTTTGTTGATGCACCTTTGGCAGCAATTACAGCCTTAAGTTTTTTTTTAATATGATACCACAAGCTTGGCACACCTATCTTTGGGCAGTTTCACCCATTTCTCTTTGCAGCACCACTCAAGCTCCATCAGGTTGGATGGGAAGCATCGGTGCACAGCCATTTTCAGATCTCTCCAGAGATGTTCAATCGGATTCAAGTCTGGGCTCTGGCTGGGCCACTCAAGGACATTCACAGAGTTGTCCTGAAACCACTCCTTTGATATCTTGGCTGTGTGCTTAGGGTCGTTGTTCTGCTGAAAGATGAACCGTTGCCCCAGTCTGAGGTCAAGAGCGTTCTAGAGCAGGTTTTCATCCAGGATGTCTTTGTACATTGCTGCATTCATCTTTCCCTCTATCCTGATTAGTCTCCCAGTTCCTGCCGCTGAAAAACATCCCCACAGTATGATGCTGCCACCACCATGCTTCACTGTAGGGATGGTATTGGCTTGGTGATGAGCGGTGCCTGGTTTTCTCCGAACATGATGCCTGGCATTCACGCCAAATAGTTCAATCTTTGTCTCATAAGACCAAAGAATTTTGTTTCTCATGGTCTGAGAGTCCTTCAGGTGCATTTTGGCAAATTCCAGGTGGGCTGCCAGGTGCTTTTTACTAAGGCGTGGCTTCCATCTAGCCACTCTACATTACAGACCTGATTGGGAGATTGCTGCAGAGATTGAATTTACCACAGGTGGACTCCAAATAAGCTGTAGGAACATCTCAAGGATGATCAGTGGAAACAGGATGAGCCTGAGCTCAATTCTGAGCTTCATGGCAAAGGCTGTGAATACTTATGTACATGTGATTTCTTAGTTTTTTATTTTTAATAAATTTTCACGTTGTCATCATGGGGTATTGTGTGTAGAATTTTGAGGGAAAAAATTAATTTATTCAATTTCGGAATAAGGCTGTAACATTACAAAAAGTGAAGCACTGTGAATACTTTCCGGATGCACTGTATGCCCAATGTGCTAGTGTTACCATCAGGTGTATGCAGGTGCGTCAGAATGATTTCAGGCTGGGGGCGAAGTTAGGATTTCATTTTGGCGCCCCTGTTGCGGTCTCCTCTCCTTCAACCATGTACACCCCCCCCCACACACACACACACACATACACCCAGCGTGGGGGAGCTAATTCTCCGCATCTACGTGGGTGGCTTCACCTGTAAAAGTAGTCGGCTGTCGCAGGGTGCGGTGGGTCCCTGGTCCCCCTTTCTTCTGTACAAGCTGGCTGTCTCTTCACTGATGCATTACTGGGAGGAGGTGTGGCCATGCAAAGCCTGTTGGGACATCCCGAGACCACAGCCATGCCTCCCCTAGTAATGCATCAGTGAAGAGACAGCCAGCTAGTATTGAAGAATGTACACCGTACCCTGCGACAGCAGACTACTTTCAAAGTTGAAACCGCCTGCGGAGATCAGAAAGTAAACACTCCTCCGCACCTCCATCATATTTGGGGGGTCAAGCTGCCCCCCCCTTCCCCCCCGATGCTATCTAAGTAAAGTGAAAGTAGCCTGAGATACGCCTATAAGAATGATAATCAGCAAAAGACTTTCCTTTTGGCTAAGATCAAGTGTAGTATCTGTTCTTATCAGTGGAGAAAAACCGGGCCGGTTATCCCTACCTCATGGGGGAGTAGCGGCCTGGTGTAGTATCTGCTGTAGAGAAACACAGGGTGGAGTACCCGTTCTTACACTAGGAGCGTGAGAGGTTCCTAGATGTGGAATGGAGAAACACCCTGTGGAGTATCTTGCCGGGGTGTGGCGGGCCCCTGGTCGAGAGTGGAGAAAAACTGGGCTGAGTATTCCTATCTTCGTATGGGCGCTGATGGAACCCTTACGTTGTTTAGGAACAGCCTGGTCTAGTACCTACTCTTGTACTGGGGGTTGACCCTGGCATAGGAGCAGTACGAAGCTTGGTCTGGCTGAGAGGCCGGGAGCAGCTTAGAAGCCCGAGGTGACATGTGCCCTTGGGGTGAAAACCCCAAGGGTGCCTTAACTTGCACTGGTCCTTAAGCCTATGCACTTTGAGAGCACTAGCACAGTCACTTCCCCAACTTCTGGTGCACCACATCCTTTGCCCTGGCCTTTTGGCTAGGGCAAGGATAATTTTTTACCCCCCCCCCCCCGGCCTTCTGGCTGGGGCTTATTTATTTATTTATGCCCACATTAAGTTTTTGCACTTGCACTTGCACTTGCACAAGCTTTAGCACTTATATTTGTTTTTCGTAGTGTGTAGTGTGTCACGTTCACGTTTTTCGTTTGGGGTTTAGGTGAGACCCTTATGGGCCGCCCTCTCCTCTTCGTTGCTGAGGTCCTCTCCACGGGGGGAGGACCAGACGCAGTTATCGGTCCCCAGGGGGACGCTTCGGCCAACCCTGGGGACACCCGAGGGTCCCTCTGCGCTTTGGCAAAGGGGGACCCACAGTCCTTTTGTTCCCTCAGTAGGCCTTTTGGCTCTGAGGGTTAGAGGAGTAACGGGGCCCTTCTCCTTTGGGAGAGGGTCCAAGAACCTATGCCCCCAGCACGTTTGGTCACAGACACTGGGTGATGAAGCACCGCACCTCGGGCTTCAAGTAGAAGAAGAGAAAAAAAAAAAAAAAATCAGCAAAAGACTTTGCTAGTACAGTATGTGCAGAGAATCATTATTTTATAAAATGAAACAAAAATTCTTTTAAAAGTGTACCAGTAAAATAAGGTATTTCCAGCACTAGCGATGTAACGTGTGCCCCCCCCCCCTCCGAAATGACCATACACCACTACACTGTGCCTCACTTTAGTATCTTTAAACTGCCATGTAAAGTCAAGCTACGACACCCCCCTCGTAAGTCTAAATCTTTCCGCACATTTTACATTTGGCGCATCTGGAAAGTGTTCCGTATTTTTGCATATGGTTTTAATAAGTGAAAATCCAGACCTGGCAGTAACCATATTGCTCTATCATGCTGCATTTTGATTTGACTTTGCAATAGATATTGTGGGTGTGAGGCAGATTGAGTTTACGTAACATAGGGGGTCATTCCGAGTTGATCGCAGCCAGCAACTTTTTGCTGCTGCTGCGATCAACTAGTCCACGCCTATGGGGGAGTGTATTTTAGCTTAGCAGGGCTGCGATCGCTTGTGCAGTCCTGCTAAGCTAAAAAATTAAAACATGACTAGCCCTGGACATACTTACCCTGTGCGATGATCTCTGCGATGCTGGAGCCGGCTTTGACGTCAGACATCTGCCCTCCGTTCTCCTGGAAATGCCTGCGTTTTCCTTACCATTCCCCTAAAATGGCAGCCAACGGACCGGATCCGCCCAGGAATGCCTTCTTTCTGTCAATCTTCTTGCGGTCGGCTCTGCGACCGCTTTCTTTGTGTGACACAACATAACCCGGCGACCCCTGTCGCCGGGCAACGACGCGCGTGCGCAGTGCGCCCGCACCGCATGCCAGACCCGTTCGCACCGCAGCGACAAACCGCTGCGTGCAAATGGGTCGGAATGACCCCCATAGCCACATAGCGTATCATGAGTGATTTTGCCTGTGCATGCTGAGAATTTCAATGAATGAGTATGTAAAGCACAAATATGCACCTATGCGGATTTATAGAATTCTGCTGCCTGTGCTCGGAGAGAGGAGTGGACAAGGCTTTCTGTAGCATAAACTGATGTACAGTAAAGGTGTGTCTATTTAATGCTTCTCAAGTAGACCTGAAGGAACACACATATACATCTGCGAGGAGACATATCTGCTGCACCTGCTACAGGGCAGGTGCAAACCATACTTGCCTACTCTCCCAGAAGATCTAGGAGACTCTTCAATCTCAGGTGGCTCTTCTGGATGCCCGAAAAAGTAGGGATGTCTCCCAGAGGAGACCTGCAACTGTCACCACTGACCACTTCCAAAGTCCAGTGGGCAGTCCAGGCAGTTGTACTACACTCCTACTTAACAAAGCCTGTAATTGTGGCATTATATAGTGGGGTGGAGCCATGATGATGTAATTACAGTGCCATGCTCCTTGCACCACCCACTTAGCTGTGCCCCACCCCCTCCTAGGGGGGCAGACAAAAATTTGGCTAGTATGGTGCAAATACATGGCGGTGATGATAATGATGATGACTTGTAGTAAACCAAGGGGTATATTTACAAAGATTCGTGTTTTTGCCATTTTTAAGGGTGTTTGATCTCGAATGGTATCGGGTGCATTTTACTGCAACTTTTTGAATCCTGATACGGTCATTCACTAAGCTGCCGACTTTTCCAAAATCGTATTTTCCGATGTCGATGTGATTCGTAATGTCAGGCAGTGTTTTACGGGAGTGATGAGTAAAACACTGCCTGACAAAACACAAGGAATCCCGGTTGGATCTGTGAGATCCGTGCAGGGCTTCATTGTGTACCTTAAAAAGGTGTTTTAATTGTTTTTAAATCTGAAACAAATTGCGTGGGGTCCCCCCTCCTAAGCATAACCAGCCTCGGGCTCTTTGAGCCGGTCCTGGTTGAAAAAATATGGGGGGGAAAATGACAGGGGTTCCCCCATATTTGATCAACCAGCACCGGGCTCTGCGCCTGGTCCTGGTGCCAAAAATACGGGGGACAAAAAGCGTAGGGGTCCCCCGTATTTTTGGAACCAGCACCGGGCTCCACTAGTCAGAGAGATAATGCCACAGCCGGGGGACACTTTTATCTTGGTCCCTGCGGCCCTGGCATTAAATCACTAACTAGTCACCCCTGGCCGGGGTACCCTGGAGGAGTGGGAACCCCTTAAATCAAGGGGTGGTCCCCCTCCAGCCACCCAAGGGCCAGGGGTGAAGCCGGAGGCTGTCCCCCCCATCCAAGGGCGGCGGATGGGGGGCTGATAGCCTTGTGAAAAAAATAGAATATTGTTTTTTGTAGCAGTACTACAAGTCCCAGCAAGCTGGTACTTGGAGAACCACAAGTACCAGCATGCGGGGGGGGGGGGGGTTCGCTGGTACCTGTAGTACTAATACAAAAAAAATACCCAACAAAAAACAGGACACACACCGTGACAGTAAAACTTTATTACATACATGCACACCTACATACATACATACATACATACATACTTACCTTACGAGGCTCGGTCCAACCCGAACAAACCGAAAACCCGAACCACGCACTGAAAGGGGGCCCATGTTTACACATGGGACCCCTTTCCCCGACTGCTGGGACCCCCCCTGACTCCTGTCAAAGAGGGTCCCTTCAGCCAATCAGGGAGCGCCACGTCGTGGCACTCTCCTGATTGGCTGTGCACTCCTGTAGTGTTATTGAGGCTGCGCACTGAAGATACAATGTAGCGCATAGGCGCTCCATTGTATCCAATGGTGGGAACTTTGCGGTCAGCGGTTCAGGTTACTCGCGGTCAACCGCTGACCGCAAAGCTCCCACCATTGGATACAATGGAGCGCCTCTTTGACAGGAGTCAGGGGGGTCCCAACAGTCGGGGAAAGGGGTCCCATGTGTAAACATGGGCCCCCTTTCAGTGCGTGGTTCGGGTTTTCAGTTTGTTTTTTTGCCAAGTACGTGGATTACAAAGAGGACACTTGCTACCCTGGATTATGTGAGTATAATTTTTTTCACAGGTACCCCTTGAGTCTACATGAAGAAGTGGACCGAGCCTCGTGTGAACATAGGTAAGTATGTATGTATGTAGGTGTGCATGTATGTAATAAAGTTTTACTGTCACGGTGTGTGTGTCCTGTTTTTTGTTGGGTATTTTTTTTGTATTAGTACTACAGGTACCAGCGAACCCGTTTTCCCCACGCATGCTGGTACTTGTGGTTCTCCAAGTACCAGCTTGCTGGGGAGGCTTGCTGGGACTTGTAGTACTGCTACAAAAAACAATATTCTATTTTTTTCACAAGGCTATCAGCCCCCCATGGATGGGGGGGACAGCCTCGGGCTTCACGCCTGGCCCTTGGGTTTGCTGGAGGGGTACCACCCCTTGATTTAAGGGGTTCCCACTCCTCCAGGGTACCCCGGCCAGGGGTGACTAGTTAGTGATTTAATGCCAGGGCCGCAGGGACCAAGATAAAAGTGTCCCCCGGCTGTGGCATTATCTCTCTGACTAGTGGAGCCCGGTGCTGGTTCCAAAAATACGGGGGACCCCTACGCTTTTTGTCCCCCGTATTTTTGGCACCAGGACCAGGCACAGAGCCCGGTGCTGGTTGATCAAATATGGGGGAACCCCTGTCATTTTCCCCCCCATATTTTTTCAACCAGGACCGGCTCAAAGAGCCCGAGGCTGGTTATGCTTAGGAGGGGGGACCCCACGCAAAAAAAATTCCCAGTTTTTACAGTAAACAGACCCTTTCCCATAGATAACCATGCACAGATCTCACTGATCCGTGCATGGTTATCCAAACTCGACTGGAAAAAGCAAGTCTATTTTTTTGCTGCTTTTTTTAACGATTCGCAAAAAAATACACCCGCACTTGACCACTCAGAGACTAACACCCAAATACGAATGAATAGTGAATACCCGTGTTGTATGAAATAACAGCCGCGTTTGACCGATGGTCTATTCATTCGTATTTCTGAACTTTGCAAATCAAACCATTATGAATAGCCCAAATACTGCCGAGATTTGTGTTTAGTGAATTCCCGTGTTGGGACTTAGAAAAAAAAACACAAATCAGACAAACTCGGATTTTTAGTAAATATTGGCCCAGGTGTATATGCTGCCCATGAGGGAGAGTATGTATCTGAAATGTAAAGCTCTGCATGAGTTATATTTCCATGCTTTTTACCCCCATGTCCCTCACCTGTGTGTATCTGTCCTATGTGCAGGATAGTGCAACTGTGTCATCTGTGGCATGTGCTTGCATGAGACCTGACAAGCAAAACAGTAGAACAACCAGTTTTATAGAAACAAAAGTTTTTATTGTAAATACAAAGGACATGCAACGAGCTGATGGTGGTGCTTGCTGTGTATGGCCCAAACCCTTTGTATGGTGGACAGCTCCATCATCAGCTCTAAGCTGTGCATCATACACAGCAAGCTCCACCATCAGCTCAAGGCTGCATGCTATACACAGCAACCTCTACTGTCACCTCCAGGCTGTGTGCCATACATAGCAAGCTCCACTGTCAGCTCCAGGCTGTGTGCCATACATAGCAAGCTCCACTGTCAGCTCAAGGCTGTGTGCCATACACAACAAGCTCTACTGTCAGCTAGCTCCAGGCTATGCGCCATACACAGCAAGCTCCACCGTCAGCTCCAAGCTGTGCTCCATGCACAGCAAGCTCCACTGTCAGCTCCAGGCTGTGCGTCACACACCGCAAGCTCCACTGTCAGCTAGCTCCAGGCTGTGTGCCATACACAGCAAGCTCCACTGTCAGCTAGCTCCAGGCTATGCGCCATACACAGCAAGCTCCACTGTCAGCTCCAGACTGTGCGCCATACACAGCAAGCTCCACTGTCAGCTAGCTCCAGGCTATACGCCATACACAGCAAGCTCCACTTTCAACTAGCTCCAGGCTATACACCATACACAGCAAGCTACACTGTCAGCTCCATACTGTGCGCCACACACAGCAAGCTTCACTGTCAGCTCCAGGCTGTGCACCATACACAGCAAGCTCCACTGTCAGCTAGCTCCAGGCTATACGCCATACACAGCGAGCTACACTGTCAGCTAGCTCCAGGCTATACGCCATACACAGCAAGCTCTACTGTCAGCTCCATACTGTGCACCACACACAGCAAGCTCCACCGTCAGCTCCAGGCTGTGCGCCATACACAGCAAGCTTCACTGTCAGCTAGTTCCCACTATGCGCCATACACAGCAACCCACTGTCAGCTCCAGACTGTGCGCCATATACCTCAAACTCCACTGTCAGCTCCAAGCTGTGTGCCATACACAGCAAGCTTCACTGTCAGCTCCAAGCTGTGTGCCATACACAGCAAGCTTCACTGTCAGCTCCAAGCTGTGTGCCATACACAGCAAGCTCCACCATTATCTCCAGGCAGTGCACAATATTTATCTATGTATCTCTTATTTATCTAAGGGCTGACTTGATGGGCCTTATCTAAGGGCTGACTCGATGGGCCAAGTGGGTCTTACCTGCCATCAATTTCTATGTATGTAAGATTGTTCCCGCCTGTCCAACGCTCCCTCCTCCTTTCTTTTTAATGGGGTACGTATGTGGGTATCCTGTCTATAGATCTATGCTAAAAAGGTCTGCAGTCCATAAGTCAACCAATAATGGTTAACATGCATTAGGACGACAGGGTCAAAAGGGCGACATGCAAAAGGTAGACAGTTCAAAAGTTCAACAGGGTCAAAGGGTCGACATGACAATGGTTGACACCCATAGTCGAAATAAGTTTTTTGCTGAAAAAAAATTCAACTTTTTAATACTTTACCATCCACTTGGACTACGACTGGGAATAGTAACTTGGGCCGAGCTCCGCGTTAGCGGAGCGAGGCATCTTACCCGTAGCATGCCGAGCGAAGCGAACCATGCAAGGGGACGGGGTACGCTAATGGGGCAAAAAAAGTGACAAAACACACAAAACCCAAAAAAAGGTGTCTTGCTTTTTTTGTGTTGACCATTTCCATGTCGACCTTTTGACCCTGTCAATCTTTTCTTAGGTCTACCTATTCTATGTCGACTTTTTGTCCCTGGTGACCTTTTGACCCTGTCGACCTAATGCATGTTGGCAATTAGTAGTCGAAATATTGACTCTAGACATTTTTAGTGTAGATCTAATAATCCACACCCCGCGTGTGATAGGTTCTGACCAGTTAGCAGAAAAGGAAGGTAAAAGCATATGACCATATGCAATACTGCCTCTCTGAGCAATACATGTGTCTATACCAAGAGAATCCTAATCACAACCAGTACTTTCATCATTTTGTGTCATCTTTTCTATGATTGGACTATTCCACCCAGGGTAATCCTACACAGTGCGCCCAAGACAGCTGCCTCACCTGCAGGGGGATTGGCTATAGGGTTAACAGGGAAGATTCCCTTTTGTTGACATATGAGGGGTGGTGCTGCCGCCATGGTTACACGGTATACCTGGTGCTGCCCATGTGGGGTCTTTTCTACAAATTTTTCTAGGGCCACTTTTAGTTTACAATTCGATGCTGCTCGACTTTGATAGAAAGTGCAATGGAATATGCTAGCGCTACATAAATGTTAATAAATAAATGAGTATATACTGTAGATGTTACAGCCAAGAATTATAAAACCCCCTGGTGTCACTGGGCCTTTCAAACAGCAGTGTAAATTTTAAAACAATTTATATTACCAAAAGCTGTATTATACATTAATTTATTTATTTATTTTTACTGTGGGGGCCAATTTGTTTATTTTGTTTTCTGTAGGGGTCCAATGTGTGTGTTTATTCCTGTGGGGGCCCATGTGTATAATAGTTTTCTTGCAATGTTTTTAACCTGCGCTTGCATCTGAGTTGCACCACGCATGCATGCATGCATGCATGCATGCAATGGTGTTCTTACAGAGTTGCAGACACGAGCACCCAGTAGTGTATTAGAAGTGTGTTGTGCATTCCCGTGTGGTCACAGGGGGTTGGCTAATCAGACGCATTTATAACGTAGTATGGGAGTGTTGCTGAAAATGGTTGCATAAAGAGACATTGAATTGCTCACATTGGAGGCCATACTCAGACGGATGATCTGCACTTAGCATAGGGCTGATGAAAGTTACAATGGTTCAACCAATGGTGGCATCTAAAGACACACAAAGCATGATTGCAGCATCTGTAGACTCTGACAGGGGGCATCTCAGTCCTTGCATATTTGGCTGCATGGATGTACACCAGGGAAGGGCATTGTAGCAGCCTTAGCCTAAAGTCACAGACACAACTCCAGCAAAAGACACAAGGAAAGCCGCAACTGCATCCAACTCAGAATTAGACAATATGAGAAATCAAATATGAGAAGGAACCCCTCAACCCCTCAACAGACCCCACGCTCACAACAGACCTCATCCCTATTAGGGCTGCTTCCTTAAATTTCTCAGGCTGGTTTTCCATCCCAATCCGCCCCTGCTCACCTGGTACCTTGTGATGGTGGAATACACAACCCATAGAAGGTATTACACAATATGCCTACACCAATCCTGCATTATGTTTACTGTGTGCTCTAGGTTTTCTGTGTGGCTTGTCTGTTCCTGTACGACTTACATCTTCTGTATTATGGGCCTAATTCAAGGTTGATTGCAAAATAAAATTTTCCCCTAATGGGCAAAACCATGTGCACTGCAGGTGGGGCAGATATACCATGTGCAGAGTTAGATTTGAGTGGGTTATGTGCAGGGTAAATCCTGGCTGCTTTATTTTTACACTGCAATTTAGATTTCAGTTTGAACACACCCCACCCAAATCTAACTCTCTCTGCACATGTTATATCTGCCCCACCTGCAGTACACATGGTTTTGGCCTTTAGGGGAAAATGTTATTTTACAATCAACCTTGAATTAGGCCCTATGTGCATTGTGTTTGATGCAGAGGCGGAACTACCGCCAGTGCAACCAGTGAATTGCACTGGGGCCCGCCTCTGTCCAGGGGCCCAAAGCATGTAATGAGTCAAACTGACTCATTACATGCTGCTGTGCGCTGCGGGCAACCGCTGCCCGCAGCGCACAGCCACCCAGAGAGGAGAGGGGCAGCGGTACGGGGGAAGGAGGAGGAGGGAGGTGGAGGAGGGAGCCGCAGCAGCGCTTTGTTACTGGTGGAGGCGCTGCTGCTGCTGCCCCTCTGCTTCACTATAGGCTGTCTTCCGAGAACAGCCTATAGTGAAGCAGAGGGGCAGCAGCAGCAGCGCCTCCACCAATAACACAGCGCTGCTGCGGCTCCCTCCTCCACCTCCCTCCTCCTCCTTCTCTCCTGCCCGGGAATTGTCTGACGCTGCACTGAGGAGCCTGAGCCAGCGGAGAGGGTAAGTATAATTCTTCTTTCTTTCTTTCTTTCTTTCTTTCTTTCTTTCTTTCTTTCTTTCTTTCTTTCTTCAAAAAAGGGGGACTGTCTGCCACAATGTGTAAAAAGGGGGAATCTGCTTGCCGCAATGTGTAAAAATGGGGAATCTGCCTGCCGCAATGTGTAAAAAGGGGGAATCTGCCTGCCGCAATGTGTAAAAAGGGGGAATCTGCCTGCCGTAGTGTGTAAAAAGGGGGAATCTGCCTGCCGCCATGTGTAAAAACAGGGAATCTGCCTGCCGCAATGTGTAAAAAGGGGGAATCTGCCTGCCGCAATGTGTAAAAAGGGGGAATCTGCCTGCCGCAATGTGTAAAAACGGGGAATCTGCTTGCCGCAATATGTAAAAAGGGGGAATCTGCTTGCCGTAATGTGTAAAAAGGGGGAATCTGCCTGCCGTAGTGTGTAAAAAGGGGGAATCTGCCTGCCGCCATGTGTAAAAACAGGGAATCTGCCTGCCGCAATGTGTAAAAAGGGGGAATCTGCCTGCCGCAATGTGTAAAAAGGGGGAATCTGCCTGCCGCAATGTGTAAAAACGGGGAATCTGCTTGCCGCAATATGTAAAAAGGGGGAATCTGCTTGCCATAATGTGTAAAAAGGGGGAATCTGCCTGCCGCAATGTGTAAAAATGGGGAATCTGCTTGCCGCAATGTGTAAAAAGGGGGAATCTGCTGGCCGCAATGTGTAAAAAGGGGAAATCTGCCTGCCGTAATGTGTAAAAAGGGGGAATCTGCCTGTCGTAATGTGTAAAAAGGGGGATGCTGTCTGTCATAATGTGTAACAAGGGCACGCTGTCTGCCGTAATGTGTAACAAGGGCACGCTGTCTGCCGTAATGTGTAACAAGTGTACGCTGTCTGCCGCTATGTTTAACAAGGGCACGCTGTCTGCCGTTATGTGAAAAAAGTGTACGCTGTCTGCCGCTATGTGTAACAAGGGCACGCTGTCTGCCGTTATGTGTAAAAAGGGTACGCTGTCTGCCGCTATGTTTAACAAGGGCACGCTGTCTGCAGTTATTTGTAAAAAGTGTACGCTGTCTGCCGCTATGTGTAACAAGGGCACGCTGTCTGCCGTTATGTGTAAAAAGGGGACGCTGTCTGCCGTTATGTGTAAAAAGTGCACGCTGTCTGCCGTTATGTGTAAAAAGGGCACGCTGTCTGCTGCTATGTGTAAAAAGGGCACGCTGTCTGCCGTTTTGTGTAAAAAAGGGGGACGCTGTCTGCCGTAATGTGTAAAAAGGGGACGCTGTCTGCTGTAATGTGTAAAAAGAGGAATCTGTCCGCCGTAAGGTGTAAAAGGGTCTCTACCTGGTGGAGTGGTGCTACTGTGCGGCGTAATTTGAATAATGGAGACTACTGTGCACCGTTTTATGAATTGGTATTATTTTGTGGCCACACCCCTTCCCCACGAAGCCACGCCACTATGTATTTTTGCGCGCGCCTACGGCGCGCACTGCCCCTGTTTTGCATGCAGGGGTGGGGCTCCGATGCCGTTTCTTGCACACAGTGCTAAAATGTCTAGTTACAGCAGCACTGTTGCTAGGTATCCACTTCCCTGAGCAGGTCCCCCTCACCAGATCCTCTCCAGGGGTGAGGGGGTGGACTTGGATGGGATGGGGGGGGGGGGGGGGAAGGGCCAAGCCATTTTGTCACACATGGGCCCACCGCTCGCTAGTTCCGCCACTGGTTTGATGTCTGTAAAACGCCTTGAGTGCTGTTGGAGAAAGAGCACTATACTCGTAAATAAAATTATTATTATTATTATTATTATTATTATTATTCTTTTCTTGTATTATTATTTCTCTCTGTCTACAGCCCTCTCTGATAGTCTGTTCCATTCTGTCTCTCTCTCTCTGTCCTTCTCTTTAATCTCACCGGGCAGTTTGTTTGCTGCCAGTTAATCCGGATTGCACTTCCCTTCCAATCCCTTTCATTAAAGCACTGTAACAACAATGTCACATGGGTGTGTGGAGCCTCATGTTTTCTCAATTTTCAAGCTCGTATAGTAAAATGACACCAGTAATTGCTTATGTTAGTGTAGATTCAAATTAGCATTAGGAATAACTTTTGTACATTAGCAACCACGGCTCTGTACTGCAGCTTTAACATTGCAATTACAGTGTGGTATTGTGTGCCACTTGTTGTGTTGTACTGTAATGTGTGCCTACATTTTATCTCTGCTTTGGTCACTTGCGTTATCAAATTCTAAGAAGTACCATTCTCATAATTACAGTTTGGAAGAGCTGCAGCAATACTCAGGCTATAGGAGGAATGTAATGTAATACGAGATTATAATGGGTAAATTTACTAAAGCTTCTAACACAGAGAACTGATGATGTTGCCAATAGCAACCAATCAGATGCTATAATTTCTCTATTGCCTTTTAGAAAATGATAAATAGCATCTGATTGGTTGCTATGGACAACATCACCAATTCTTTGTTTTAGAAGTTTTAGTAAATGTAACCCTTTAGAGTGATAATATTTATGTGATTTTTACTGCAAGAATTAAAGTGGCAATATTTGTAAAAAGCAAAACCAGGTAGTTTTGCCTTTTAAAAAATTGCTGCTTTAAATCTTGCTGCAGAATTGCTGAAAAATCTCCAGTATCTTCTTCGAGGTCCCAGCTGTCATGTGACCATCAGTTCCGGCAAAGTAATCTGATGCGTTGGTCTTCCGGTTAGTATACCTGCCCACATGTAAAGTTGTAAACCCTAACCAACCCTGTAGTGCCAAACCCTAACACCCCCCCAATCACAGCCTAATCCTAACCCTCCTGGTAGTGCCAGATTAAGGTCTACATGGGCCTTGTGCTGACATTTAGAAAGGGCCTATTATGCGCTGTCGCAGGTAGTGTGATCAGTGCCATAGAAAAGTTCTCCAGAGTGGGTAGGGGAGTGTGGTGACATACTATATCACTGCAATACCTCCCTACATTACATTACTCTGCTACTTCCCCACACTATATCACTATGATGGGTTGGTATTGGGAGACCAGCATTTGGGATCCTGGAAGTCACCATAACGACCCCCACATTACTGCGCTACCTTCCCGCACCACATTATTGCACTACCTTCCCACACCACTGTACTGCGCTATCTTCCCACACCGCATTACTGCGCTACCTTCCCACACCACTGTACTGCGCTACCTTCCCACACCACATTACTGCGCTACATTCCTGCACACATTACTGCGCTAACTTCCCACACCACTGTACTGCGCAAGTTTGGTGCGTATGTCACGCCACTACCCATTAAGCCCTGCTCTGGCACCAGCCCACGTCCACTATGCAGACACTAGTATGCTGCTTCCCTGGTGCCTGCCTGGCCACCCAATACGCTGCCTCCAAAGTTCCCATACTTGAATTCCGCCCCGCCTGGTTTCTAACTTTCTATTGGCCGGGAGGGGGCTACATCCTGCCTCCTCTATCCATACCCCACAGGCAACCCCGGTTGCTCGTGAGCACTGGGTGGTGGAGTACATAGTACATTATGTAAACAAACACCCTGCAGAATCCCACTCCGCCACACTGGTCTGGTCGACAGTGCCACCCTCCCTCTGGCGAGTTTGTCACAATCCCAGGACATGAGCCCTGCTCGCCCTGCCCTTGTTATGCCTCTAACAGTGCCTCTATAGTACCCACTACTATAGTGCCCACTACTACTACAGATATTGCAATTAGGTACCTCTCTCTGTAGCCAGTGACAGTCAACAGCTGCAGAACACTTCACAAAGTTCACACCACTGTTTGCAGCAATAGATAAGGAGAGGACTAGGACTGACAGCAGCTGAACGAGCAGGACTTCTGATGACCCCAGCTGCTAACTTCCAGGGGGTGGGGCTAATCAGGCCTATGGGCGGAGCTTTGGGATTCCCAGGGGAAGAGAGGGGTGGCTCCAGCCTCAATGTGGAAGGAGTGGAGCATCCGGGGACAGAGCTATTAGATAGCATGGGGGCGGAGCTTCAGGCAATGTGAGAAGGTTGGTTCTAAATTGGAGTGGGGTAAGGGACTTTGACGTCACCAGGGGGCGGAGCCACCTTACCAGGGGGAGGAGCCATGCCCAAACAGGGTACCCGAAAAGTACTCTCGGCTCGCTTCGCTCGCCACCAGGTTACTAAAGGTAATAGTTGGTGGCGTGGATAGTAGAAGAACTATCCCGCTGGCCAAGCTCCTCCCCCTGGTGATGTGGCCCCTCCCCCTGATGTCTAGGTCCCTTAGGCCACTTGGATCTAGCATATACCAATGTGAGAAAGCAAAGCTGCAGGCTGCCAAGTAGGTGGGGCTTTTTGCCTTTCCGGGTGGAGCTTATCACATCGCGGGGTCTGATTCTGAGCTGCTTTCAGGCAAGTTAGGCAACCCAGGGGAGGGAACTGGCTGTGCACGGCTGCGGGGCGCAGGCAGTTCGGAGGTGATAGGGGGAGATTTGGCAGGGAGGGAGGCATTTCCTGTTGCTGAGTGATTAGTGATGACAGGAGAAAAGTATTTTCTCCTGTCAACACTGGCTGGCTTCACTGCAGAGACCCTGTGGGCCTATTTTCAATGGGGGGGCCTGTAGCTGCAGCTCCATCCGCCCCATTGTTAATCCGACCCTGCCTCCGGGCACCACCTAAGCCTAACTGTTGGCATTCTGAGAAGAACATTTCACATGTCACCATTGTGAACATGTCGAAATTCCGAGGATGTTGACCTGGTGCCTGTCGACATGTTGAACCATGTCGACATTCTAGTGGTGACCTTGTAGTGTCAACATGGTAAATGTCGACTGTGAGACTGGATGCCGATGAAGGGTGTGGTATGTTAGGTCAACAATGATCATGTGGACACGAGAATGTGGACATGCAGCATGAGAGAATGTTGACCTAACGTCCCTGGTGGCCAAGCAGTTACTTACCTGTACCCGGCGGCAGTGACGTCTCCAGCAACTTCTTCCAGGTCCCTTCAGTTCCAGCAGATTGCTCTAATGCACCCTATCCCTTATCATTAATCCTCCTTCTAGTGCCTATCCCTAAACCCCCTTCCTCTGCAGCCAAACCCTAACCTCCTCCCGCAGCCTAACCCTAACCCACCCGGCGGCACCTAACCCTAACCATCCGCATTCTGAGAATATCCACATATCACATGACATTCCCCCAGTAATGATAGTTCTTGTTGAACTATGTAGAATTATAAAATATTCAGCATATTTCAAAAATGACCATATAAAGCAATGAAGGCTGAATGTACCCAATACAGTATGATTAAGAGCAATGGGCAGGAAGCATTGCCTTACAGCCCTCTACGATAGAATTCTTTCCCCAGTATATATCTGTACATCAATGCCAGCATGCTCCTGACAGTCATACATTCTGCCTTGTTACAGTCTCCATGTTTCCATGCAGACATATGTAGGAAGTTCACAAACAAATGTGGGATGGAAGATTTTTTTTCCAGTTTTGCAGCATCTGCGTTTTTGACACAATTGTGATGCTGTATGATTGGCATTCAGTTATTTTAAAATTCCCATGCACAGCTAATCCCCCTGGCAGAGGAATGTCTGCGGAGCATTAAACGTCTGTGCTAAATGCACTTAGCTGTTGTAAAGGTTTTTCAGCCCTAATCGGAGTGCCACAGACTGCTATTGCTGTTTTCATGTGTTTATAGTATATGGGAACCCAGAAAACGGAAATTAGGGTAAGTGGAACATTTAAAGTCTCCCAGTAATTTCAACAGTGGGGTTTGGCAGCTTTTTTTTATATAAATGAGTGCAATCTGTAATCGTGTTGGGATAGTTTGGGACTCTACTCCTCATAGTTACTAACCAAACTGGTCCTGATGCTGAGTTGATCACAAATTGGCCATAGATGCTCCCAGATTGTGGGCACAAAAATAAAGGTGTATATTCACACGTATACAGCGTTATCTGCATAAATGCGGTCCACCTGCCCCCATCTTTGCACTCATCATCAGTGCAGACTGGAAGCAGCCCATCCTGCAAATAATACACCTGGAAACAGGCATATTTACCTTTCTGTCGAGTTCAAAAATCACTGGGAAAATGGCCGCAGCGCATGTGTAGTAGTGATTAGACACCAGAACATGGGGGGCGCCATGTTTCCAGAGACCTGCGCATACGCAATATAATCTGGCACAATGCCAGAGTCTACTGCGCTGTAGAGAAGAAGGGCCTTCACGGAGTGTGCACATTGGCCCCCTCCTCTGTTACTTCACTATGACCAAGCCCAGTGATTTTAATTTCGTAATAGCGTCCACAGACCAATTCTGAAGTGTACCCATCTATCGATTCACTAGGTGAAACCGTTCACTGCCATGGAGAGCTCAATGGACCAAATTATCACTGGTTCCACTCTGAGTACAAATAGAAAATGGCCTAATAAGACTTACAGGGCCTTAAATGGGGCCTTATTGAGACCTTATTGCTGTTAAGTGGACGATTATCGAATGACTGCGCATGCATACGAATCTTAGTGCGCACATGCAAGGCCAAACTGCGGAAAAATCCAGCATCTTTTTTGATCGTTAGGCATTCGCAGATTGATTGACAGAATGCAAACGTTTAGGGGTGGTAACTTGCTGTTTTCTGGGAGTATCAGGAAAAACGCAGGCATTCCCAATTGTTTTCAGGGAGGGTATGTCACATCAGCTCTGGCCCAATCAGCCTGTTTTCTTTGCACTGTAGGTGTAAGTCCTAGGCTATGCACAGGCTACACAGACTGGAAAAATCATTCGATGGTGAGTGAGTTGCGAACGGATTTGCAGCTGACCGGCATTTGCAAAGATCTTTGCATGGCGTACGCAGACTTGAACAAGGTGGAATTTCACTCTGGCTGGACGGCAACTATCTGATCGCAAACCTCTGCAAATTCGCATAGGAGCGATCAGGTCTGAACTAGGCCCATGGTCATTTGCTGCTCCACTTCACCCGCCACAGGAATCTGGAATTAGCTGCTCTGTAACCTTTTATTCTGTGAATCTTTGAAATCTATGACTGCATGATGTTATCTTATACTATAATGATCTTTTTCAACCACCTGGATTTTCCACCAAGTAGGAAAAGGTCTACTAAGCCCCTGATGGATTTCTAATTGTTGGACTATACAAGGAGTCTTCTTGGCAAGTGAATTAATATTTCTTATTTCCATCTCCCACAGAACATTTTGAATGTTGTAGCTATAAATAACATATATAACATATGTACAGGGTTTTTTTTTACCTTGGGGAAGAATGCAATTCTGTATTTGCACAATATTGTCATATCAATGTCCTTCCATCTGGGACTAAATGTTCTTTTATCTTAAAATGGTAAAGTAGTAGTAGTGATAGACTGTGTCTGTTGAAGGGAAGCTCACAACTTGTACTAATTGACACAACCCTAGAACTCCTACACAGAACCTATCTCGTCCTACATAGACTCCTCAGCATGCTTATGGGACTGTGCAGGGCAAGGGGATTCAGTATGATAACCCAATGGATGAGGTGCCGGCGGTTAGAATACCGACAGCGGCATCCCAACCATCAGAACTCCGACAGCCCCCCAGTAAGTACTGTAACCCTCACCTGTCACCTACCCTAACCCTACCCGGTGGTGCCTAACCATATCCCTCCCTTACCCGCTGCCTTAATCTAACCCTCCGCACTTGGTGCCTAACCCTAACCTCCTCTTCTAAGTGCCTAACTCTAAACCCCCCTTCCTGGTCGCTAACCATAACCTTCCTGTCCCTACACCCTAATCCTAACCCCCCTTTAAAGCCTAAACCTAACCTCCCCTCGCAGCTGGACGCGAACACGTCCTTCTGGAAGAACGATCGGGATTCCAGGTATTTTGACGCCGGTATCCAAGCTACGTTGGGATTCAGATGCTGTGCTTGTGGCATCTTTTGGGATCTTGGGGGGTTAGTATTTTGACTGCCGGGATCACATACGGCGGTATATTAACTGCATCCCGGGCAAGGAACCATTTGACATGCTTTGTGAGTTAAATTAGAAAAACATAATGTAGATGTTTTTGAGGATGCACATTTCAGTTTTTTCCACAGTTGTGATTGGATATTTTGGGGATACAGAGCTATTTCTTCTATGTTTTATTTGAGAAGAGAAATTAAAAGGAATGAGAAGCTCATTCCTTTGATGTTCATTATTAGTATGTATTTCTCTAAACGTCCTAGAGGATGCTGGGACTCCGTAAGGACCATGAGGAATAGACGGGCTCCGCAGGAGACATGGGCACTTTAAGAAAGACTAGACTCTGGGTGTGCACTGGCTCCTCCCTCTATGCCCCTCCTCCAGACCTCAGTTTTTAGACTGTGCCCAGAAGAGATGGGTGCACTGCAGGGAGCTCTCCTGAGTTTCCTGCTAAGAAAGCATATTTGTTAGGTTTTTTCTTATTTTCAGGGAGCACTGCTGGCAACAGACTCCCTGCATCGAGGGACTGAGGAGAGAGGAGCAGACCTACTTAAATGATAGGCTCTGCTTCTCGGCTACTGGACACCATTAGCTCCAGAGGGAGTGGAACACAGGTTCGTCCTGGGCGTTCATCCCAGAGCCGCGCCGCCGTTCTCCTCACAGATCCGGAAGAAAAGAAGAAAGAAGACTCTGAGGCGGCAGAAGCCTTTCGGGTGCTTCACTGAGGTAACGCACAGCACTGCAGCTGTGCGCCATTGCTCCCATACACCTCACACACTCCGGTCACTGTAAGGGTGCAGGGCGCAGGGGGGGCGCCCTGGGCAGCAATGAATACCTCTCCTATGGCAAAATGACCTATATACATGTACAGGTGGGCACTGTACATGTATATAAAAGAGCCCCCGCCATGTTTTACAAAGTTTGAGCAGGACAGAAGCCCGCCGCCGAGGGGGCGGGGCTTCTCCCTCAGCACTCACCAGCGCCATTTTCTCTCCACAGCACCGCTGAGAGGAAGCTCCCCGGACTCTCCCGTGCTTGACACACGGTGACAGAGGGTTTTAAAGTAGAGGGGGGGCACATAATTGGCGATTATACATTACAGTAGCGCTACTGGGTAAACATTCTGTGTTTTTCTCCAGGGTCATATAGCGCTGGGATGTGTGCTGGCATACTCTCTCTCTGTCTCTCCAAAGGGCCTAAAGGGGAACCTGTCTTCAGAAAAGAGTTTCCCTGTGTGTGTGGAGTGTGTCGGTACGCGTGTGTCGACATGTTTGACGATGAAGACTCGCCTAAGGAGGAGGGGGAGTGCATGAATGTCAGGTCGCTGTCGGCAACGCCGACACCGCACTGGATGGATATGTGGAATGTCTTGAATGCTAATGTACATTTATTGCATAAGAGATTAGACAAGACTGAGGCTAGGGATCAGTCAGGTAGTCAGACCATGCCTGTCCCAGTGGCACCGGGACCTTCTGGGTCTCAGAAACGCACATTATCCCAGATCACTGACACAGATACGGACACGGATTCAGATTCCAGTGTCGACTATGAGGATGCAAATTTACAGCCAAAAGTGGCTAAAGGTATTCGTTACATGATCATTGCTATTAAAGAGGTTTTGCATGTTACTGAGGAACCCCCTGTCCCTGACACGAGGGTACACATGTATAAAGAGAAAAAGCCTGAGATCACCTTTCCGTCCTCATTTGAGCTAAGCGAATTGTGCGAAAAGGCTTGGGAGTCTCCAGACAGGAGACTACAAGTTCCCAAAAGGATTCTTATGGCGTATCCCTTCCCACAAAAGGACAGGATACGATGGGAATCTTCGCCTAAAGTAGACAAGGCATTGACACGCTTATCCAAGAAGGTGGCACTGCCTTCTTAGGATACTGCTACCCTCAAGGATCCTGCGGATCGTAAGCAGGAAGTTACCATGAAGTACATTTACACACATTCTGGTACTATTGTTAGGCCGGCTATGGCATCTGTCTGGGTTTGTAGTGCTGTCGCAGCATGGACAGATTCCTTGTCTACGGAGATTGAGACACTAGATAAGGATACCATTCTAATGACCCTAGAGCATATCACGGGGGATGCCGACTCAAATCGGCTTATGGAGTCATTGCCTTACAAGGGGGAGGAGTTGTTTGGAGAAGGCCTCTCGGACCTTGTCTCTACTGCTACGGCTGGTAAATCGAATTTTTTACCTTATGTTCCCCCACAACATACTAAGAAGGCACCTCATTACCAAATGCAGTCCTTTCGTTCAAATAAAAGCAAAAAGGTACGGGGATCGTCCTTTCTTGCCAGAGGTAAAGGCAAGGGAAAAAAGCTGCACACAGCTAGCTCCCAGGAGCAGAAGTCCTCCCCTACGTCTGCAAAATCCACCACATGATGCTGGGGCTTCCCTGGGGGGGTCAGCTCAAGTGGGGGCACGTTTTCGATTTTTCAGCCACGTCTGGGTTCACTCACAGGTGGATCCCTGGGCAATAGAGATTGTTTCTCAGGGATACAGGCTGGAATTCGAAGAGATGCCTCCTCGCCGGTTTTTCAAATCGGCTCTGCCAGCTTCTCCGTCAGAAAGGGAGTTAGTGTTAACTGCAATTCAAAAATTGTATCTGCAACAGGTGATAGTCAAGGTTCCTCTTCTCCAGCAAGGAAAGGGGTATTACTCAACCCTGTTTGTGGTTCCGAAACCGGACGGTTCGGTCAGACCCATTTTGAATCTGAAATCCCTGAACCTGTACTTGAAAAAGTTCAAGTTCAAGATGGAATCGCTCAGAGCGGTCATCGCCAGCCTGGAGGGGGGGGATTGGATGGTTTCCCTGGACATAAAGGATGCTTACCTTCATGTTCCGATTTTTCTTCCTCACCAGGCATTCCTGAGATTTGCGGTACAGGACTGTCATTACCAATTTCAGACGTTGCCGTTTGGGCTTTCCACGGCACCGAGAATTTTCACCAAGGTAATGGTGGAAATGATGGTGCTCCTGCACAAGCAGGGTGTCACAATTATCCCATACTTGGACGATCTCCTCATAAAGGCGAGATCTCGAGAGAAGTTACTGGACAGCGTGTCACTGTCTGTGAGGACGTTGCAACAGCACGGTTGGATTCTCAATATTCCGAAGTCCCAGCTGGTTCCTACAACGCGTCTGACCTTTTTGGGCCTGATTCTGGACACAGAACAGAAAAAGTTTTTTTCTTCCGATGGAAAAGGCTCAGGAGCTCATAGCTCTGGTCAGGAACCTATTAAAGCCAAAAAAAAAAAAAAAGGTTTCAGTGCTTCACTGCACACGTGTCCTGGGGAAGATGGTGGCATCGTACGAGGCCAACCCCTTCGGCAGGTTCCATGCGAGGACTTTTCAATGGGACCTACTGGACAAATGGTCCGGGTCTCATTTACAAATGCATCAAAGGATCACCCTGTCTCCCAGAGCCAGAATATCTCTCCTGTGGTGGCTGCACAGTGCTCACCTCCTGGAAGGCCGCAGGTTCGGCATTCAGGACTGGATCCTGGTGACCACGGACGTAATCCTCCGAGGTTGGGGAGCAGTCACACTGGGAAGAAATTTCCAAGGTCTCTGGTCAACTCTAGAGACTTGTCTCCACATCAGCGTCCTGGAGTTGAGGGCCATATACAACGGCCCACGTCAAGCGGAGGCATTACTTCGGGACAAACCGGTTCTGATTCAGTCGGACAATGTCACAGCAATGGCTCATGTAAACCGCCAAGGCGGCACAAGGAGCAGAGTGGCCATGGCAGAAGCAACCAGGATTCTTCGCTGGGCAGAGAATCATGTAAGCGCACTGTCGGCAGTGTTCATCCCGGGGGTGGACAACTGGGAAGCGGACTTCCTCAGCAGACACGACCTGCATCCGGGAGAGTGGGGCCTTCATCACGAAGTCTTCGCACAGATCGCGGGTCGGTGGGGACTGCCTCAGATAGACATGATGGCGTCCCGTCTCAACAAAAAGCTAAAGCAATATTGCGCCAGGTCAAGAGACCCTCAGGCGGTAGCTGTAGACGCTCTGGTGACACCATGGGTGTTCAGATCGGTCTATGTGTTCCCTCCTTTGCCTCTCATACCCAAGGTGTTGAGAATAATAAGGCAAAGAAGAGTGAGAACAATCCTCATTGTTCCAGATTGGCCACGAAGAACTTGGTGTCCGGATCTGCAAGAGTTGCTCACAGAAGATCCGTGGCCTCTTCCTCTAAGGCAGGACCTACTGCAACAGGGGCCCTGTCTGTTCCCAGACTTACCGCGACTGCGTTTGACGGCATGGCGGTTGAACGCCGGATCCTAGCGGAAAAAGGTATTCCGGAGGAGGTCATTCCTACCCTGATTAAGGCTAGGAAGGACGTGACATCGAAACTTTATCACCGCATATGGCGAAAATATGTTTCTTGGTGTGAGGCCAGGACTGCTCCTACGGAGGAGTTCCATTTGGGCCGTTCACTTCCTTCAAACAGGAGTGAATTTGGGCCTAAAATTAGGATCCATAAAGGTTCAAATTTCGGCCTTGTCCATTTTCTTTCAAAAAGAATTGGCTTCTCTTCCTGAAGTACAGACATTTGTGAAGGGAGTGCTGCATATACAGCCTCCTTTTATACCTCCGGTGGCGCCTTGGTATCTTAATGTCGTATTAAGTTTCCTCAAGTCACCTTGGTTTGAACCACTCAAAACAGTGGAGTTGAAATATCTCACTTGGAAGGTGGTCATGTTGTTGGCCTTAGCTTCTGCAAGGCGTGTTTCGGAATTAGCGGCTTTGTCATATGAAAGTCCCTATCTGGTTTTTCACGTGGATAGGGCAGAATTGAGAACTCGTCCTCAATTACTGCCTAAAGTGGTCTCATCTTTTCATATGAACCAACCTATTGTCGTGCCTGTGGCTACGCGAGACTTGGAGGATTCCGAGTCACTTGATGTGGTCAGGGCTTTGAAGATTTATGTGGCCAGAACAGCTAGGGTCAGGAAGACAGAGGCGCTGTTTATCCGGTTATGCAGCCAATAAGGTTGGCGCACCTGCTTCAAAGCAGACTATGGCTCGCTGGATCTGTAACACGATTCAGCAAGCACATTCTTCGGCAGGATTGCCATTGCCAAAATCGGTTAAGGCCCATTCCACTAGGAAGGTGGGCTCTTCTTGGGCGGCTGCCCGAGGGGTCTCGGCATTACAGTTGTGCCGAGCAGCTACTTGGTCGGGATCAAACACCTTTGCAAGGTTCTATAAGTTTGATACCCTAACTGAGGAGGACCTCCTGTTTGCTCAATCAGTGCTGCAGAGTCATCCGCACTCTCCCGCCCGTTTGGGAGCTTTGGTATAATCCCCATGGTCATTACGGAGTCCCATCATCCTCTAGGACGTTAGAGAAAATAAGATTTTACACTTACCGGTAAATCTATTTCTCGTAGTCCGTAGAGGATGCTGGGCGCCCGTCCCAAGTGCGGACTTCTTCTGCAAGACTTGTATATAGTTATTGCTTACATAAGGGTTATATTATAGTTCATTGGTTTGGACCGAGACTATGTTGTTTGTTCATACTGTTAACTGGGTAGTTTATCACAAGTTATACGGTGTGATTGGTGTGGCTGGTATGAATCTTGCCCTTGGATTAACAAAAATCCTTTCCTCGTACTGTCCATCTCCTCTGGGCACAGTTTCTCTAACTGAGGTCTGGAGGAGGGGCATAGAGGGAGGAGCCAGTGCACACCCAGAGTCTAAAGTCTTTCTTAAAGTGCCCATGTCTCCTGCGGAGCCCGTCTATTCCCCATGGTCCTTACGGAGTCCCAGCATCCTCTACGGACTACGAGAAATAGATTTACCGGTAAGTGTAAAATCTTATTTTTTTAGACACCAAACAAAAGGTCCACAGCACCATACATTGGGGCTTTGATCAAACTACAAAATTACATTATTATAGGAAAAAAAACAGTTTACAATTACATAATACAAAGGGCCTTTCTTGTGAGCGTTTACAATCTAGGGGGAGGGGCAGGCACAAGATGGCGAAAAGGAGAAGGCATTAGACGGGATATATTTTTAGGGCTAGTTTGAAGATCAAAATCCTCGGTCTGATCCGGGATTTTGAACACAGGTCAATCCTTAATGCTCAGACCCCTTTCACACTGGTGGCTGGACCGCGGTTATTCCTGGGTCCAGCCATTCACACCGGATCCAGGTCTTTCATGACCCTGGTCTCTTCAGCTTTACAGTGGACGCTTGGACATGACCTCATCTCCAAATGCTACTGCAGGCAGCCAATTTGGTGATATGTGGCATGACCTCATCATGACCCAGGTCAAACCGTTCATACTGCACTGTGACCCGGATCGGTCCCATGTCCAACCCTGGTCGCTACCCGGGTTGGATTGCTGTGTCTCACGACCCAGGTTAATTTTCCTGGTCCCTTTTAGACTGAGCCATGACCCGACTTAACCGGGCAATGACCCAGGAAAATTGTGGCAGTCTGAAAGGGACATGAGATAAATGGGCATGGGAATGCATTCCAAAGATAGGGAGGAGCACAGGAAGTGGGAGTGGGAAAAGTAATCAGTGGGGTGCTGAGGTGATGGTCAATGACAGGGTGTGGGTAGAGATGATATTGGAGATGGGGTGAGATGTGTGGCTGAGGGTTTTTTAGTTAAGGATTTCGAACTAGATTCTGATGGAGTCAAGGAGCCAAAGTAGCGACTTACAGAGAGGGCCAACATAAGTTGAGCAAGGAGAAAGATAAGTCGGCCAGTAGTGTGAAGGATGAACTGGTGTGGGGAGAAATGGTGGAGCGGGGGATCAAAGAGGAGGAAATTACAGTAGTTGACGTGGAAAATAATGAGTGATTGCATGAGAATTTTAGTTGCTTCCTATGTGAGAATTGTCCTGATCCCGGAGGTTCCAAAAGTGGAAGTAAGAGGATCAGGAGAGCGACTGAATGGCGGGATTGTAAGAGTGAGTGGAGTCGAGTATGACACACAGGCAGCAGACTTTATATACAGAGGGGAGAGTAATGTTATAAACAGACAGAGAGAGAGAGGAGCATATGTGAGGGGAGTGGGCCATTTTAGACATGTTAAGTTTGCTAAACTGCTGGTCTATAGACAAGGGAGGAGAGAAGGGTAGAAATCAGGAGAAGAGAGGGGTGCTTGGGTATATTGTCATACATGTGGTATTGGAAGCCAAGGAGCTGATTAGATCACCAAGGGAGGAAATGTACTGGGAGTAAGGGGCTGAGAACAGACCCTTGTGGTATTCTGACAGGTAAGAGAAGAGGCAGAGAGGTGGAGTTGGGGTGGATACAGAGAAGGAGCAAGTGCAAAAGTAGGAGATAAATCTGGAGATGACAGTGTTTGGGGTTTGCAATGGGTTAAGTGATTTACCCAGACTACATAGCATCACAAAACAAGTCTTTGCATTTATTGTTGACTTGTGTGCAACAAATTGTCAGATATACCATGAACAAAGAACATATAACTTCTATTGTGAGTGATACCTTAGAACAGTTTAGCCTTGTCTGACCGCCTGGCATTAATCACATGCCGGCATTCATCACAATGGATTTAGCTCCTCAATTTATTTATACATGCGGGGATGAGTACTGGTAATGAATGTCTTCTTTTCCTGTCTGTAAATTATGACAATAAATTGTTTGGAGCAAATGGGCAACTTTGTTCATCTGTGCATCTGATTACACCAGATTGATGTATAACCTTTCTATGTGTATTTCCTCATATTCTTTTGTAACATGTTTCTGTAATAGCCGCGACTATGCTGTTCCTAGTACCGCCAGAGCCTGGAGCCTAAACTGAGTCAGCAAGAGCCTTAAGGAAAGAAGAGACAGGGGGGTGGGAGTTTTTTTAGAACTGGTGATGTTGCCTATAGCAACCAATCAGATGCTATCTATTATCTTCTAGAAGCAGCTTGATAAATGTTAAGTAGAATCTGATTGGTTGCTATGGGCAACATCACTAATTCTAAAAAAAAAACCTCCCACCTTAGTAAATTTACCCCAGGGAGCAGGAAAAGGGAAACCTGATGAGACTGAGTAGGAAGAGCCTCTTCCGAAGAGGGATGATGAGGGTGGGTGGGATGAGCTGACAATGCAAGAGAAGGAGAAAGGTGTGAGGTTGTGTTAACCATAGCATCAGTGTAACATGTTGCATTTTATAACAGGTTTGTTCTGAAGCTCTGTCCAGAGTGCTGAAATGAGGGATAAGAGAAAACACCTCTTGTTGTGAAACCACTTTTACTAAATATCCTTTATACTACTGCTCCAAGTGAAGCTCACAACTCTCCTCTAGTTGTCTGCCATGAAGATTGATATACTAGCATGCGCATCAAGGGACAAATCATGACATGACGGCAAAATGTCTGGTTAATAAAGCTTCTGCACGCTGTAATAAAGAAGAAATCAGTGTGCAAAATATGTGATGTCATATGTTGTAATCTGCTTCGTACTAATTGCTGCCATAAACATTCCCTGTTAAGCCTTTCTATTAACTGCTCACACAGCCCCCACCTCTACTATTAAAGGAAATACAACCTTGCAATACAGAGAACTCCACTAAGCTACTAATACTCTCTCATAATTTCCAACATTGATTACTGTAAATGCCTCTTAACTGGTCTTCTAAAATGATCTCTGCTCTAGTTTATCCTCAAAGCCTTTCTAGTCTTGTACAACTGTTCATCTCTCTATAGCTGTTTCCCCTGTATAGCAATCCCTGTGCTGGCTTTCTATACCACCCACAATGATGCTGGCTTTCTATACCACCCACAATGATGCTGGCTTTCTACACCACCCAAAGGTTAAAAAAAACTGCCCCATACCTACAATACTGTCTGTCACTTCTTAGTATACAATATTTACATGATACAGTCCCGAATAACCTCTGTGTACAGATTCCCTTCCCTCTCTTAACATCTCACACTTATATCCTATCAGTGGCGGCTCCTACTTACTTTAAGTAGGGGAGCTGCCACTGCCCCAAAACGGAGAGTAGACATGGATCCCCGGGTCCCAGCAACTGTGCAATGGATCCAGCAGTAGAGATGGCTATTGAGTGAATGTCTCTACACATTGACTTGAATCTTGTAGGTGTTCGAAAGATTCGAGTCACTGCGCCCCAAGTGGACAGGGACTCAGGGAGTGATGTGCTATTGTGCTGCACTATGCCGGGATACTGTGAGTGAGCTGAACTGACAATGTGAACTGGAGGGAGACTGAGAGAGGCTGCCTACACTTCAGTGTCTCAGTGACAGCTCCACAGCTCAGTCACGATCCCGGCACAGTGCAGCACAGTAAGTACATGCAGCAAACATGCATGAATGGATTGAATATTACCTTAAAAAGAGCCGTGTGCCTAGACAGTGAGTCAGGCCACTCCACTGACCTGACTCACGTGGCTTGACACACTTCAGTGTCTCGCTTTGCCCATCCTTATCCAGCAGGTGCTGAGACCAGAACATGCGCTGATGCCGCAATGTGACTGCAAATGCGCAATCCCCCAGGCTTTTACAGACTGCATCGGCAGCAGCCCATAGAAGCCAGACTGGGCTGCATGAAAGGCAGGAAGTGGCTCCCTTCAGGAAGCCAGCTCTCTGCCTATTGCAGCCTGGTCTGGCAGTTCCTAAGGGAGGAAACACCTTCCAATGGGACTGCCTCGTGTGTTGTGGCTGGGAGGTAGGACTTCCAATAGCAAGTAACTGCCAGTCACAGTGAAGCCAGTGCAGTCACTGACACTAAGCGGGGTGGCAGATTTCACCTGGGGGAGCTGCAGTTCTACACCCCATAGGTAAAATCCACCACTGTATCCTATACTTCTCACTTAATGCCCAACCACAAGATGTTCCTCCAACGTTGCCGCCAGCCACAAGTAGTACGATGATTACTCCCTCGCTACTTACATCTTAGCTGTATTATGGTGGTCATTCCGAGTTGTTCGCTCTGTAAATTTTTTCGCATCGCAGCGATTTTCCGCTTAGTGTGCATGCGCAATGTCCGCACTGCGACTGCGCCAAGTAAATTTGCTATGCAGTTAGGAATTTTACTCACGTTTTTTTCTTCATTCTGGTGATCGTAATGTGATTGACAGGAAGTGGGTGTTTCTGGGCGGAAACTGGCTGTTTTATGGGAGTGTGTGAAAAAACGCTACCGTTTCTGGGAAAAACGCGGGAGTGGCTGGAGAAACGGAGGAGTGTCTGGGCGAACGCTGGGTGTGTTTGTGACGTCAAACCAGGAACGACAAGCACTGAACTGATCGCAGATGCCGAATAAGTCTCAAGCTATTCAGAAACTGCACAGAGATGTATTTTCGCAATAATGCGAATCTTTCGTTCGCAATTTTAAGAAGCTAAGATTCACTCCCAGTAGGCGGCGGCTTAGCGTGTGCAATGCTGCTAAAAGCAGCTTGCGAGCGAACAACTCGGAATGACCCCCTATGTTTTGAAAATTGTGGTGCTCTTTGTTACCTGTACTCTATTTTTGTTATTTATTTACTGTAATGCTAAGTTTTGTCTCCCTGTACTGTCTTTTCTACGGCGCTGCGAAACACTTGTGGCACCTTATAAATAAAATGTAATAATAATAATTCTTGTGAGCAGAGATTTCTTCACCATTTGTGCCAATGTGTAAATGCATATCTTGGTGTTTGCTTATCTCCTATATATTTGGCTACATCTGTGACTCTGTGCCTGGCCGTAACGCTGGGTGGTATCACAGCGGTGGGCGGAGTCAGCAAGTCTCTGCTCCTGCTGCCTGTCCATCTCTCTCTCTCCCCTCCCCCCACCCATCAGCAGCTCTGACTCCCCGGCCGCGGCGCCGGGCCAACAACAACGGCTGATGCCGCCCCCGGCATACACATTAGGAGGGATGGGTGGCGCAGGAGAAGGCTTTCATAGCCCTCCCTGCCCCGCGTACACAGACCCGCCGCCTCCTCCGCACACATCCAGCTGTCCGCTCTCCTGCTGTGACAGGAGACGAGTGCTGCAGTGACGTCATCTCCTGCAGCACTCTCCTCCTGTCACAGAAAAGAGCCGCCACACACACTCCAGTCTCCGGGGGCTGCCAGCATCTACAGGCAAGCTGGAAACACCCCCGGAGCGAGAGAAAACATACCCGTGAGGCCACGCCCCTTTCACAGCAGGCCACACCCCCTTTTCGGCCGCGGGGGGTGAGAGATGTGTGTAACAGTAATACTGACCCGGTGACGCCTCTGGACACAGCCTCAACACAGCCTCAACGGTGAGTCCCTCCGGCCATCCTGACCACTGATTCTATGTGTGGGCGCCACTTTACACAAGTCTCCTCTTCTGGTGCCCTCCCCCTCCACTAATTTCCCCCTCTCTTCATCAGCTTCCTCACTGGGGACCCTCCCTGCCGACCCGCGTCTCTATATCCCCTCCCTACCGCCCCGCGTCTCTCTATCCCCTCCCTACCGCCCCACGTCTTTCTATCCCATCCCTACCGCCCTGCGTCTCTCTATCCCCTCCCTACCGCCCTGCGTCTCTCTATCCCCTCCCAACCGCCAGCATCTCTCTATCCCCTCCCTACCGCCCTGCGTCTTTCTATCCCCTCCCTACCGCCCCGTGTCTCTCTATCCCCTCCCAGCCGCCCCGCCTCTCTGTATCCCCTCCCTACCGCCCCGCGTCTCTCTATCCCCTCCCAGCCGCCCCGCCTCTCTGTATCTACCTGCTGCCCCGCGTCTCTGTATCTCCTCCCTAACACCCTGCATCTCTGTATCCCCTCCCTACCGCCCCACGTCTCTCTATCCCCTCCCTACCGCCCCGCGTCTCTGTATCTCCTCCCTACCGCCCGCGTCTGTCTGTATCCCCTCCTCCCTACGCCTCTGTATCCCTACCCTACCACCCCGCGTCTCTCTAACCCCTCCCTACCGCCCGCGTCTCTCTATCCCCTCCCTACCGCCCACGTCTCTATCCCCTCCCTGCCACCCTGCGTCTCTCTATCCCCTCCCTACCGCCCCGCGTCTCTCTATCCCCTCCCTACCGCCCTGCATCTCTCTATCCCCTCCCTACCGCCCTGCGTCTCTCTATCCCCTCCCTACCGCCCGCATCTCTCTATCCCCTCCCTACCGCCCACGTTTCTCTATCCCCTCTCTGCCACCCTGTGTCTCTCTATCCCCTCCCTACCGCCCTGCGTCTCTCTATCCCCTCCCTACCGCCCCGCGTCTCTCTATCCCCTCCCTACCGCCCCGCGTCTCTCTATCCCCTCCCAGCCGCCCCGCCTCTCTGTATCCTCTACCTGCTGCTCCGCGTCTCTGTATCCCCTCCCCAACACCCTGCATCTCTGTATCCCCTCCCTACCGCCCACGTCTCTCTATCCCCTCCCTGCCACCCTGCGTCTCTCTATCCCCTCCCAGCCGCCCCGCCTCTCTGTATCCTCTACCTGCTGCCCTGCGTCTCTGTATCCCTTCCCTAACACCCTGCATCTCTGTATCCCCTCCCTACCGCCCCGCGTCTCTCTATCCCCTCCCTACCGCCCTGCGTATCTCTATCCCCTCCCTACCGTCCCACGTCTCTGTATCCCCTCCTCCCTACGCCTCTGTATCCCTACCCTACCACCCCGCGTCTCTCTAACCCCTCCCTACCGCCTGCGTCTCTCTATCCCCTCCCTACCGCCCACGTCTCTATCCCCTCCCTGCCACCCTGCGTCTCTCTATCCCCTCCCTACCGCCCCGCGTCTCTCTATCCCCTCCCTACCGCCCTGCGTCTCTCTATCCCCTCCCTACCGCCCTGCATCTCTCTATCCCCTCCCTACCGCCCACGTCTCTCTATCCCCTCCCTGCCACCCTGCGTCTCTATCCCCTCCCTACCGCCCTGCGTCTCTCTATCCCCTCCCTACCGCCCTGCATCTCTCTATCGCCCCGCGTCTCTCTATCCCCTCCCAGCCGCCCCGCCTCTCTGTATCCTCTACCTGCTGCTCCACGTCTCTGTATCCCCTCCCTGCATCTCTGTATCCCCTCCCTACCGCCCACGTCTCTCTATCCCCTCCCTGCCACCCTGCGTCTCTCTATCCCCTCCCAGCCGCCCCGCCTCTCTGTATCCTTATCTGCTGCCCCGCGTCTCTGTATCCCCTCCCTAACACCCTGCATCTCTGTATCCCCTCCCTACCGCCCCGCGTCTCTCTATCCCCTCCCTACCGCCCTGCGTCTCTCTATCCCCTCCCTACCGTCCCACGTCTCTGTATCCCCTCCTCCCTACGCCTCTGTATCCCCACCCTACCACCCCGCTTCTCTCTATCCCCTCCCTACTGCCCTGCGTCTCTCTATCCCCTCCCTGCCGCCCTGCGTCTCTCTATCCCCTCCCTACCGCCCTGCGTCTGTGTGCCCTCCCTACCGCCCTGCGTCTCTGTATTCCCTCCCTACCGCTCTGCGTTTCTGTATCCCCTCCCTACCGCCCTGCGTCTCTGTATCCCCTCCCTACCGCTCTGCGTCTCTGTATCCCCTCCCTACCGCCCTGTGTCTCTGTATCCCCGCCCTACCGCTCTGTGTCTCTCTTTCCCCTCCCTACCGCCCTGTGTCTCTGTATCCCCACCCTACCGCTCTGCGTCTCTGTATCCCCTCCCTACTGCTCTGCGTCTCTGTATCACCTCCCTACCGCTCTGCGTTTCTGTATCCCCTCCCTACGGCCCTGCGTTTCTGTATCCCCTCCCTACCGCCCCGTGTCTCTGTATCCCCTCCCTACCGCCCTGTATCCCATACACGGTCCATACCACTGGCTCCTTGATACCTCCCTGACAAACCCTCACCAGGAGTACAGGAGCCATAACCCCCTGCGGTGCCCCCCATAGTTACCGGTATATCGGTGATGCTCCGCTCTGCCGCCTTCTCCCTATCCCTCACACAGCAAGCGCAGGGCGCAAGCCCAGCACTGAGCACATGACCGCGCTGTCCATGCCCATTGGCCCTGGTACCAGCTCCAGCCATCGCCCCCTCCTCCTACTGCACCTGAGAGGGGCGCGCACATAGCGCATGCAGAGGGGACTGGTGCACCTGCGGCCGCGTGGAGACCTTGCGTGCGCAACATGTCCGTGTTGCTACACCTGAAGGATGGTACGGTGTAGAGAGAGGACACAGCTGCCCCTGCTCCGCATTGTACCAGCACTACCCTCTGTGTCTAATGACACCATATACCTCTTCATGCGGGTATGTCTATATCACATATATCCTTATCCGTGTCCTATATATTGTTACAAATAAAATGACATAGGTATAGGTCCCGCACCCCCCCCCCCCCCACCTGCATCCACCTCCCCCTCCACTCGCAGCATCTACATACTCCCTGCCTCATCCGCGGTCCCCCCCGCACCCGCTACATTCTGTACATCGTGCTCTGCAGGCACTGTTCACGCCGTCGCAAGGGGCTACGCCCCCTTCACCATTGGAAGCACTTTCGTCGTGCAATATTTAACCACTAACAAACCTAGGAATGCAGGTAATACTCATACAAATATTGAACCGCAGCAAGGCGTGCAGGGGTTAAGGGGGCGTAGCCCCTTTCGACGGTGTGAAGAGCGCCCATAGGGCGCAATGAAGCACCTAGTATATACATATTGCCTCAGCAGTATCTAATATCTGTGCCAGTGCTGTTTATGAAGTAATAATTGCTGCCCAGGGCACCCCCCCTGCGCCCTGCACCCGTACAGTGCCGTGTGTGTGTGTGTGTGTGTGTGTGTGTGTGTGTGTGTGTGTGTGTGTGTGTGTTGGGAGCAATGGCGCGCAGCGTTACCTCAGTGAAGATCTGAAGTCTTCTGCCGCCTTTGAAGTCTTCTTTCTTCTCATACTCACCCGGCTTCTATCTTCCGGCTCTGTGAGGGGGACGGTGGCGCAGCTCCGGGATGAACGACGAGGGTGAGACCTGTGTTCCGACCCTCTGGAGCTAATGGTGTCCAGTAGCCTAAGAAGCAGAGCCTATCATTTAAGTAGGTCTGCTTCTCTCCCCTCAGTCCCACGATGCAGGGAGCCTGTTGCCAGCAGTGCTCCCTGAAAATAAAAAAACCTAACAAAAGTCTTTTTCAGAGAAACTCAGGAGAGCTCTCCTGCAATGCACCCAGTCTCCTCTGGGCACAGGATCCAACTGAGGTCTGGAGGAGGGGCATAGACGGAGGAGCCAGTGCACACCCATTCTATCCTAAAGTCTTTAGAGTGCCCATGTCTCCTGCGGAGCCCGTCTATACCCCATGGTCCTTACGGAGTCCCCAGCATCCTCTAGGACGTAAGAGAAATAAGTGGCAAAGTCAAGCGCAGACAATGAGGAAGGGAGAGGAGGTGGTGGTGGACAGAGGAGGGAGTTAACAGTGGCAAAGAGGCGCCGGGTGTTGGAAGACTGGGTAGAGATGAGGATTTTGAAGTATGATTGTTTAGCGAGGGAAAGGGCAATACTGAAGGATGAGAGCATAAATTTGAAATGGAGGAAGTCTGCTTTAGAACGTGATTTCCTCCACTGTTGCTCGGCAGTACGTGAGCATTTTTGAAGATATCTGGTGCATTTGGTGTGCTAGGGTTGAGGTGTTGATCTGCAAGGGTGAATAGTGGTTGGCGGAGCAACAGAGTCAAGGGCAGAAGTAAGAGATGCATTGTATAGGGATGTGGCTTTTTCAGGGCATGTGAGAGAGAGAAGAGGTGTCAATAGCCTCAATGTTACGCTAAGTGATGGTAGCCTTAGTGTCAGGAATCGACTCACCACAGTTACATCTGTCCGTCGGTGCGGACTCCGTCCGGGGTCCCTACGTTTTGCTGTCGCCCGACTCCCTGTTGCCGGACGTCATCCTAGGCCTGGGAGCAATCCTGTTGTCAGCAGGCGTGAGAGCACGCCGCGTTCCCGCCGTGCCGCGGCATGGGCGCCGCCATGACAGTCTCCATCAGTCTGAGTACGGCGGCCAATCCGGAGCTTGGCCGCACCTCCTTGTTCCACTCCAGCCAATGTCTGCACACCAGGGGGTATATCAGGAGCTGCAGGATGAGCCTGTAGTGGTCCTCAACTTTGTGTCACTCCTGCGACCCATGTGCCTGGATCCTCCGTGTTCCTGGTTACCTTCCTGTTCCTCCGTGTTCCTGGTTACCTTCCTGCATCTCCGTGGAACTACAAGCATCAGCAATCCCTGCGTTTACTATCTGGCTCCACACCTATCTTCATCTACAGTGTGCTTCAGCCTCAGCAGTAGAGACTCTCTCCAGGTGCATTCCATCACCTCACCTGTGAAGCAGCTTGCTAGCTGCCTGTGCCTCATCAACTGCACTGTGAACTGTTACCAAGTCTCCTGCATCTGCTACCAGGTTTGCTACCATATATCACCATCTCTGCTGGCTCCACGTTTTAAACAACTCTGGTTCCCATACCAGTGAACTCATTCATCATACTGTCATATTACATTTGCCATAGACTTTCAGCTTTTACGCTGCACCATTATCATTGCATTCCTTACTGTTTATTTCTGCTGCCTTATTGTGTGAACTTTTCTGTTAATAAAACACCATTGCGCTGATGCGCAGAAACCCAATCCAGCCTCCTCACTTCTTCCATCCTACCTCCACTGACCCACTAGCGCCCCCTCCGGGGACACAAGCTAAACCGAACCTGACAGTAAGTTCAGGACCGATGGACTCGGACGGTGGTCAGAGTGTGGGGTCAGGGGCCTTACAAAATCTGGTCTCCCGCTTGGATGGTCAAGAGGCTGTGCAGCAGCAGATGTTTCAGTTCCTGCAAGGAATGTCCTCCCGGATTGATACACTGCAACAATCCCTGCCTAGTGTACCTGCTTCTCCAGTTCCAGTTACCCCAGCACCTGCAAGTGCTGTGAGTTCTTCTATGTCGGCTGCATCAGCTCCAGTGTCACGCTTACACCTGCCCGTGCCCAGCAAATATGATGGCAGTCCGAAGCTATGTCGCGGGTTCCTTAACTAATGTGAAATCCAGTTTGAATTATTATCACACAATTTCCCCACGCCAAGATCAAGGTTGCCTACATTATCTCACTGCTCTCTGGTTCTGCCTTGAGTTGGGTGTCTCCTCTGTGGGAACGTGCTGACCCTCTGATGAACAACTACTCTGAATTCGTGTCAACCTTCAGACGCATCTTTGACGAACCGGGTCGTGCAACATCAGCCTCTGCAGATCTTATTCAGCTTCGTCAAGGTACCCGGAGTATGGGCCAATATGTCATCCAGTTCCAGACGTTAGCCGCAGAGATCCAGTGGAATAACCAAGCCCTGGTAGCAGCCTTCTGGCATGGACTTTCGGATCGGATCAAGGATGAACTGGCAACCCGTGATATCCCTGAGCAATTGTCTGAACTAATCTCTCTGTGCATCAAGTTGGACTCTCGCATTCGCGAACGCAACAGTGAGCGTGCTCGTAGTGAGCCTCGCAAGTCAAGAATGGTACCTTCAGTACAATTTCAGCCTCCACCTTCTGATGAGCCTATGCAAATTAATAGGTCCCGCTTAACTCCTGAGGAGCGGTCAAGAAGACTCCGTGAGAGACTGTGTCTTTATTGTGCGGCTACAGGTCACCAGATTAATTCTTGTACAGTGCGTTCGGGAAACGCCAGATCCTGACTTGTAAAGGAGGAGTCAAGTTGGGATCTTCTAGACAAGCTCCTTCAAATCAAGACCTTATTCTTCCTGTGACTTTAGAGACTACGGCTGGACTCCAATCTGCAACTGCGTTGGTGGACTGTGGAGCCGCGGGAAACTTTATCACTCAGGCTGCAGTAGATAAGTTTCATTTGCCTGTCTGCGAACTCTCATATCCAGTCTACATTACTGCAGTGGATGGTAGCCGAATTTCCAAGGGCTATATCTCTCACCAGACCAAGCCAGTGGTACTGGGAGTCGGGTTCCTGCATTCTGAATTAATAAAGTTCTTAGTTATTCCTCAGGCAACCCAGGAGATTGTGTTGGGTATGCCCTGGCTCCAACTACATAATCCGCGGATTGATTGGTCCACGTTACGACTCACTTCCTGGGGTTCACATTGCCGTCAGTCCTGCTTAGCTCAAGTTTACCCTATAAGGTCTTCTGAAGTCAAGTCCCAGTCAAGTCTTCCTGTGGCCTACCAAGATTTCTCTGACGTCTTCAGTGAAAAGGCTGCTGATGTTCTGCCGCCCCATAGAGAGTGGGATTGCCCCATAGACCTCATTCCCGGCAAAAAAACACCTAGGGGGCGTACGTATCCGTTATCTGTTCCTGAAACCGAGGCGATGAGCGATTACATCAGGGAGAACTTACAAAAGGGATTCATCCGCCCCTCATCTTCACCCGATGGTGCGGGCTTTTTCTTTGTTAAAAAGAAGGATGGAGGATTACGTCCATGCATCGACTACCGGGGTCTCAATGACATTACCATAAAAAATAGCTATCCATTACCCCTCATCACTGAGTTGTTTGATAGAGTCAAGGGAGCCCGCATCTTCACCAAGTTAGATCTCCGCGGTGCCTATAATCTTATCAGAATCCGTAGTGGTGACGAATGGAAGACAGCTTTTAATACTCGAGATGGTCATTACGAGTACCTGGTAATGCCATTCGGGTTGAGCAATGCCCCAGCAGTATTCCAGCACTTCGTTAACGAAATCTTCCGTGACGTTCTGTATAAGTATCTTGTAGTTTACCTGGATGATATCCTCATCTTCTCCCAAGATATCTCTTCTCATCGTCTACAAGTCTGTGAGGTCCTCCGACGTCTTCGTGAGAACCGTCTCTACGGCAAGTTGTCCAAGTGTACTTTTGAAGTTTCTTCCATACCCTTCCTGGGGTATATAATTTCCGGATCGGATCTCCAGATGGACCCGACAAAGTTGGAAGCTATTGCCAATTGGTCCATTCCGAATACTCTCAAGTCCATTCAGCGATTCCTGGGATTCGCTAATTATTATAGGAAGTTCATCCGAGGATTCTCAACTCTCATCGCTCCTATTACCAGCTTAACTCGGAAGGGGGCAGATCATTCCAACTGGTCAGAAGAAGCTTTAGCCGCGTTTCAAAAAATCAAGCTGGCTTTCATGTCTGCTCCAGTTCTGTCTCAACCAGATGTTAACAAGCCATTCGAGTTGGAGGTGGATGCTTCCACGGTAGGAGTTGGAGCTGTTCTCTCCCAGAAGGGAACTGATGGGAAGATTCACCCTTGTGGATTTTATTCTCGTAAATTCCTTCCTGCAGAAGCTAACTATTCCATTGGTGACCAAGAACTACTGGCGATCAAGCTGGCCCTTGAGGAATGGAGGTATCTCCTGGAAGGGGCCAAATTTCCATTCAACATCTATACGGATCATAAAAATCTGCTTTACTTAAAGGCAGCCCAGTGTCTTAATCCTCGCCAGTCCCGGTGGGCTATGTTCTTTTCTCGTTTTAACTTTAAGCTTCATTTCCGCCCAGGTTCCCAGAATATCAAAGCAGACGCTTTGTCCAGATCTATGGAGTCCGAAGAAGGGACGTCCGATCCAGTTCCGCATTCCATCCTGAATCCAGTCGTATTTGCTTCATCTCAAGTTTCTCCTGCTCCGCCTCCTGGTAAGACTTTTGTTTCCCCAGAACTGCGTCCCAAGTTGCTGTCTTGGGCTCATCAGTCCAAATTCACTGGGCATCCTGGTGTCCTAAAGACCTTCAAGTTTCTCTCCGAGATATACTGGTGGCCGAAGATGAAAGTCGACATCAAAGACTTTGTGGCATCCTGTCCTAAGTGTGCGCAGCACAAGACTCCTCGTCAGTCTCCAGCAGGTCAGTTACAGCCATTATCTATTCCCAGTCGTCCCTGGTCACACCTGTCCATGGATTTCATCTCCGACCTTCCCTCTTCTCAAGGATATAATACCATCTGGGTTGTGGTTGACAGGTTTACCAAAATGGCTCATTTTGTTCCTCTCCAGGGTCTCCCTTCTGCCCCAAAACTTGCTCAAATCTTCCTACGGGAGATTTTCCGTTTACATGGACTGCCCACTGAAATTATATCTGACCGTGGAGTTCAGTTCGTGGCAAGGTTTTGGAGAGCCCTTTGTTCTGCCATGCAAGTCAGTCTCAAGTTTTCGTCGGCTTACCACCCTCAGACACATGGGCAGACAGAGAGGGTAAACCAAGAGTTGGAAACCTTTTTAAGACTTTATGTTTCATCTTCTCAGGATGACTGGTTGGATTTGCTTCCGTGGGCCGAATTTGCCCACAACTTCCGCTACCATACTGCTACAGAAACAACTCCATTCTTTGCTGTATATGGACAACATCCTCGTGTTCCGGATTTTCAAGACCTTCCTAACATTGATGTTCCTGCCGCCACTGTTGTTTTGGGTCAGTTCTCTTCAACCTGGAAGAAGATTCATGCTTCCCTCAAGAAAGCTTCCAGTCGTTATAAGTTCTTTGCTGACTGTAAAAGACGCGCAGTTCCTAGCCTGACGCCTGGTGACAAGGTTTGGCTCTCCACTCGGAACCTCCGTCATAGAGTGCCATCGATGAAGTTCGCACCGCGCTTCATAGGTCCCTTCACCATCGAAAAAGTCATCAGTCCTGTGGCTTACAAACTCAAATTGCCTCCTTCATTACGAATTCCTAATGCCTTTCATATCTCTCTCCTCAGACCGTTAGTCCTGAATCGCTTCCAAAGAGCTCTTCCAGTTGGTCCCAGAATACGAACCCAGCGGGGCGTAGAGTTTGAAATAGAGAAAATTCTGGATTCTCGTTGCCGGTACGGTCGTTTGCAATACCTCATCGACTGGTCCGGTTATGGTCCCGAGGAGAGAAGCTGGGTGAATTCTTCTGACGTCCATGCTCCAAGGTTGGTCCGTATCTTCCACAGAACTCACCCTTCCAAGCCACGTGGGTGTTCGGTGCCCACCCATAAAGGAGGGGGTACTGTCAGGAATCGACTCACCACAGTTACATCTGTCCGTCGGTGCGGACTCCGTCCGGGGTCCCTACGTTTTGCTGTCGCCCGACTCCCTGTTGCCGGACGTCATCCTAGGCCTGGGAGCACTCCTGTTGTCAGTAGGCGTGAGAGCACGCCGCGTTCCCGCCGGGCCGCGGCATAGGCGCCGCCATGACAGTCTTCATCAGTCTGAGTACGGCGGCCAATCCGGAGCTTGGCCGCACCTCCTTGTTCCACTCCAGCCAATGTCTGCACACCAGGGGGTATATCAGGAGCTGCAGGATGAGCCTGTGGTTGTCCTGAACTTTGTGTCACTCCTGCGACCCATGTGCCTGGATCCTCTGTGTTCCTGGTTACCTTCCTGTTCCTCCGTGTTCCTGGTTACCTTCCTGCATCTCCGTGGAACTACAAGCATCAGCAATCCCTGCGTTTACTATCTGGCTCCACACCTATCTTCATCTACAGTGTGCTTCAGCCTCAGCAGTAGAGACTCTCTCGTTCCAGGTGCATTCCATCACCTCACCTGTGAAGCAGCTTGCTAGCTGCCTGTGCCTCATCAACTGCACTGTGAACTGTTACCAAGTCTCCTGCATCTGCTACCAGGTTTGCTACCATATATCACCATCTCTGCTGGCTCCACGTTTTAAACAACTCTGGTTCCCATACCAGTGACTTTATCCATCATACTGTCATATTACATTTGCCATAGACTCTCAGCTTTTACGCTGCACCATTATCATTGCATTCCTTACTGTTTATTTCTGCTGCCTTATTGTGTGAACTTTTCTGTTAATAAAACATCATTGCGCCCATGCGCAGAAACCCAATCCAGCCTCCTCACTTCTTCCATCCTACCTCCACTGACCCACTAGCGCCCCCTCCGGGGACACAAGCTAAACCGAACCTGACACTTAGGAGGGAGAGATGGGGAAGCAGAGATAGATAAGTTGAAAGAGAGCAAGTGGTGGTCAGAGAGGGGAAAAGGGGAATTGGAGAAATCAGAAATATCACAGCGGTGAGTGAAAACCAGATCCAGTGAGCTCCCGTTCACATGGGAGGGTGAGGTGGTCCACTGGGAGAGACCAAGTGAAGAGGTGAGGTTAAGGAGTTTAGAGGCAGGTGATTTTGTGGGGTTATCGATAGGGATGTTGAAATCACCTAAAATAATGGAGGGAATGTCAGAAGAGAGGACGTGAGGTAGCCAGGAAGCAAAGTTGTCGAGGAATTTGGAGGAAATGCCAGATGGTCGGTAAATGACAAACTCGAAAGATTAGTAGCAGGGCCGGCTCTAGGCATGTTCGAATAGAGCGGCCGCGCAGGGCGCCACCCTTAATGGGCGCCGCCATATTCGATGCTGGAGCCGGCCCTGTGTGTGCAGCATTGGCCCGTCCCGCCCGTGTGTGCGCTATGCGCGCTGCCGGTGTCTAACGGCAGACGCCGCGCAACGCGCATAGCGCACACAAGTGGCCGCCCGCCCGCCCGAACCCGGACCCAGGCTCAGGCTCGCTCTCACTCGCCCGGCCGCCCGCCCGCCAGCACTACCGCCCGCCAGCACTCCCGCACTCGGACAGGCGGACAGCAGTACTCCTCCCCAGCGCCGCAGGTATTTGGGGGGGGGCATTTATCTGGCACTGTGGGGGCATTTCTGGCACTGTGGGGGCATTTCTGGCACACTGGGGGCATTTTTGGCTCTGTGGGGGGCATTTCTGGCACACTGGGGGCATTTCTGGCTCTGTGGGGGGCATTTCTGGCTCTGTGGGGGGCATTTCTGGCACTGTGGGGGCATATCTGGCACTGTGGGGGCATATATTGCACTGTGGGGGCATATATTGCACTGTGGGGGCATTTATCTTGCACTGTGGGGGCATTTATCTTGCACTGTGGGGGCATTTATCTTGCACTGTGGGGGGCATTTATCTGGCTCTGTGGGGGCATTTCTGGCTCTGTGGGGGCATATCTGGCTCTGTGGGGGCATATCTGGCTCTGTGGGGGCATATCTGGCACCGTGGGGGTATATCTGGCTCTGTGGGGGGCATTTCTGGCACTGTGGGGGGCATTTCTGGCACTGTGGGGGGCATTTCTGGCACTGTGGGGGGCATATCTGGCACTGTGGGGGCATATCTGGCACTGTGGGGACATATCTGGCACCGTGGGGGCATTTATGTATCTGGCACTGTGGGGGCATTTATGTATCTGGCACTGTGGGGGCATTTCTTGCACTGTGGGGGCATATCTTGCACTGTGAGGGCATTAATGTATCTGGCACTGTGGGGGCATATCTGCGCTGAGGGGGCATTTATCCATCTGGAACTGTGTGGCCATTTATGTAGCTGGCACTGCTGGGGGGCATGTCACGTGTAGTTGGCACTGCTGGGGGGCATGTCATGTGTAGCTGGCACTGCTGGGGGGCATATCATGTAGTGTTCCCGCTAGGCGTCTGTGGCTGGGCAGTGTGTCTCAGTGCTCTACCTGGCGCAATGTGTCTAACGTGCTCTTATAGGAGGTTCTACCTGGTGCAATGTGTATTAGCTGCACTACTGTGTGGTGTAATGTGAATTGCCACTATAATGTGGCTACGCACCTTCCCCACGAAGTAACTCCCCTAAATTTTTGCGGCGCGCCTTCGGCGCGCACTGTCCATGCTTTAGCGTGTGGAGATGGGAACAACAAGCATTACAATATGTACATCATTTTGCCCACCTAACTTAAAAATGTGCCCTCCCTGTGATCAGCAACCTGCCCTAAAAAGTGAACACTATCATGTGTAGCTGGCACTGCTGGGAGTCATGTCACGTGTAGCTGGCACTGCTGGAGGGCATGTCATGTGTAGCTGGCACTGCTGGGGGGGCGAGACCACGCCCACTTTTTCAGGAGGCCACGCCCACTTTTCCAGGGGCACGCGCATGGGGGGGGGGGGGGGGGGCACTTTTAAATTTTCTCGCTCAGGGTGCTAGTAGGCCTGGAGCCGGCCCTGATTAGTAGGTTGGTAGAGGCGTATTGCATGGACCTCAAATGTAGAGAATGTAAGGGATGGTTCTGGAGGTATAAGTTAGTATGTGTCGCTTGAGGGTAAAAGGATCCCAACACCACCCCCATGGCGACCCCCTGGTCGGGGTGTGTGTTAGAATGTGAGGCCCCCAGCAGAGAGAGCAGCAGGAGAAGTGGTGTCATAGGGAGTAATCCAGGTGCTTCTATAATGGGCGCACATACTGCATCCATTTTTAAATACTTACCTTTCAGGAGTCCAGTGTCGGGGCTGCAGCCGCATCAAAAATCGCACCCAAAATGACTGCTGTGCATATGCAGTAGAGATATGTTTCCGGAGATCTGCACATGCATAGTAGACATTGGATCTTCCCCGACACCATAGGCCGGCCACCACAGCTGCTACAAAGAGGCCAGGAAATCTCCGTCCTCTAACGGAGATCCTGGCCTCTTCCCTCTCCTGCAACGATGGTGACACACCTCCGTTTTTGTAGAAACAGAAGTCATCGCCTCCCCATCCAAGCCCCCAAATGGCATCAGACTGTCAATCACTGACAGTCTAATGCCGATCTGGATCCATCATAAATATTACGTAAAACGGGTCCTCAGCGCATGCTCACTTGACCATGGCCACACCCCTCCCACCCAAGACCACACCCCTTTTTTGGTATGAGTGTCCCATCCCAGTGGACATCCAAGTTGGGAGGTATGCATTACGTTGCGACTAAGAGGCACATTCAGGCTAAACAAAAGATGTAAAAAGATGCTCTGCACTACCGACGCGGCTCACTGGCACCAGGCACCTTGCACTGCATGGTGTATTGAGGCTACATGTTGATAACACATCTATATGTTGTTTCTACGACTGACTAATAAGAAACTATTATTTTGAAAACATCATAATTGGGCTAGAAGTAGTATTTTCTGTAGCATACGGATTACAGCTAGCAAGGTCACTTTGGCTGCTTCTGCCTAATCCAGGAAAGACTTATTATTTGGGGCCATTTCTATAAATCTTTATGTGAAAGACCAAATATATATATAGATAGTGTACCTTTGGATCTCTTTTAGGTGTATACTGCCAGAGGCAAATAACAGTTATTATGTCTGCCTGATCAGCCTGCCTGCTTCCATATACTCAGGAAAAAGGCTGCACTACCAAGACAGGCTGCGCTACGTAGCAGCATGCTATCATCCAGTATTCCACAGTGGAATATATAGCACTTAAGGCAAACCTAGATACAAGAGCTTGTCATAGAGGCTTTAAAGAGCTGTCATATGGTGAATTGCTTTCAGTTCTGCATGTTGTATTCATGTATTATTGGGTAAATCAGTGTTCTTCATAACATAGCTCTTTATCTTATTCAAAACCTCTGGAATGGCATTTAGAGTACACCCAGAATGGGATGAATGAATAAGCTGTTGCTCTAGGCCTTTCTCATAGATAGGCCCATCAGATTCCAACCATGAATTACTATTAATGTGATTTGTGGCTATTAATGTGATCATAGTGCCGAAGCTGCTATAAGAACAGTAGAGCCTTACACTGGTGCTATATTCACTGTTACGTTTTGTGCCGTATGGAGCGCTGTGTTATCTAAGTCTATCACATTAAAGTACTATTTATAACTTGCAAATGCCATTTTGTAAGTGGGAGTTGCCTGTGAGTACTTAGATACAGGGGAATGCAGCAGTCAAGCTCAATTATTATTCTTACCTTTGGCAAAACCTAAGCACCTGTTTTGGTTCCCTGGGAATATTTCCTAGATGGACTGTAATATAAGTCCATATCTTTCTTCCATTCTTTATATACTGTACTACCTTCCTATAGTACCTACTGTATCTCATCTGCAGCAGGTTATGTAATAAGATTGCTCATTTCCTTTGCTCCTTCGCTGTGTCCCATGGGTGCTCTGGGGTACATTTACTAAGCAGTGATAAGAATGGAGAAGTGAGCCAGTGGAGATATTTCCCCATCAAACAATCAGCAGCTCTGTATCATTTTATAGTATGCAAATTATAGATGTTACTTCAGTGCTGATTGGTTGCCATGGGCACTTCTCCACAGGCTCGCTTCTCTGCTCTTATCACTGCTTACTAAATGTACCCCTAAGTCATACTTACCTACCTTCTGGCAGCTCTCTCCGGGAGAGAGCTGCCAGGACGGCTCAGTGGAGGGGCTGGGCAATGTCGAGAGGAGGGGGCGGGGAGGAGGCGGAACGGGGCGGGGAGGAGGAGGAGAGGAGGAAGAAGGAGGGCGGGGTTATATAGGTACACGTTTAAACCACGCCCCCCGCTCTGTAATGCCGCGATAACCGGCATTTTACAGCAGGGGGGCGTGACTATGATGACGCGATTCAACAAGAATCGCGTCATCTACTGTCCGGACCGCCCACTTTACTCTCAAAGTGGGTGGCCGGGCAGGGCGGAACTTGAAAAACCGGGAGACTTGTCTGCTCTTCCGTGGGGCCGGGAGGGTCACCCGATTTTCGGGAGCCTCCCGGCCATTCCGGGAGAGTAGGCAAGTATGCCCTAAGTGTGCTATCATCTACTGCATCCAGCCACATTCACATCTTATCACTCAGCCTCCCATTGGTATAGCAGTTTCAGTGGTGAGGGCCAGTATAATAATCCTGTCATACCTCAGGTCTCAGTATACCGCCAGATACTTTACATAAACCATGGACTTAAGGCTGAATACATATTATATCTATAAATTCCAGGACTGCATTGTGATTAGTTCAGATGCATGAATGTTACTATGCAGACAGTGTATGTGCTATGGGCCTAATTCAGTAAGGATAGCAAATTCTGCTAATCAGCAGAATTTGCCAACCTTTTCCTGGCATGCTGGGGGCCGCCGTAGCTGGGCAAGGCCGCCCAGAATGCTGACCTCTGCCCCCCCCCTTCAACAAGCAGAAATTGCAATCATATAGAAATTTCTGCTTGTTAGCAGAAACAGAGGACGGCTACTGACGGCGCAGCTTAGCTGCACCCGCAGATGTACACACTCCCCCTTTCAGCCACCTCCGCAACGCTCCGCCTCCTCCCTGGCCGATTGTAAAAATTCCGGTTGCGATCCAGCCTGAATTAAGCCCTTTATACATATTGTGGCACGTGCGAATATGGGGCCTAGTTCAGACCTGATCGCTGTTGTGCGAATTTGCAGAGGTTTGCGAACGGATAGTCGCCGCCCAGCCAGAGAGAAAATGTGCCTCGTGCAAGTCTGCGTACGCTGTGCGAAAAGCTTTGCAAACTCCGGTCAGCTGCAAATCCATTCGCAGCTCACTCACCATCTAATGATTTTTCCAGTCTGTGGCTGTGCATAGCCCAGGACTTATTCCTACAGTGCGATAGAAACAGGGTGATCGGACCGGAGCTGACGTCACACACCCGCCCTGAAAACGCTTGGCCACGCCTGCATTTTTCCTGACACTACCAGAAAACGGCCAGTTACCACACCCAAACGTTGTCAATCAGCCTGCATATGCCTAGCGATCAAAAAAGACGCAAGTTTTTTTAATAGTTTGGCCTCGCGCCTGCGCATTACGATCCGTACGCATGCGCAATCGATCAATAATCAGCCGCTTTGCGATTTCACACAACAGTGATCAGGTCTGAATTAGGCCCCTAGATGTGTAATGGTACTCCCTGCAACGTGCAAGTATTAAGGGATGTTCTCTGAGCTCACTGAACTGATATTTTTCTTTTTTCCTAGTATTCCAATTGAAGCTGTGAATGTGATATCTTTATTAGCAGCCAGTTAGATGTGCTGGGAACGTGTGTTGGGAAGCCCCTGTTGTATATGTCCCTGGCACAGGTCTTCACTGGAACTGTGAGTCCTGAGAAATGGTGGTGACGAGACAGTGTCTGTAGTCTAGCTGTGAGCATATGTTCCTGTAATAAGATGTACAGGTACACAAGGCTTTGGCTCTTGCATTGCTGCTCAGCAGGGGTTTCCAGCATCTCTGTGGTTTCCATGTTGTACTTCATCACCTCAGCTGCCCCGGTTTGAACATGTATTGGTTGTTACATCAATGCCGCTGCGGGGACAAGTAAGGTGATTGTAGGGGACTTCGGCTCTTGTTCATTTACGCAATTCCTCCTCCTCCTCCTCCTCCTCCTCCTTTATCTAGAGGAGAGAGCCTTACAGCACAGACAGGATGATCAGCAGTTTCCTCTGCAGTAACCCCCAGTGCTTTGGAAACATACAGTAGTAAGGCTAATAGCAGCAGCCAGCACTGCAGAAGATGATGAACTACAACTCCCATCATTTCCTAGTTAGTGATGCAGGAGAAGGGTGGAAAGAAACGGTATCCGTTCAGATGGTCGACCATGTTATGGTCGACAGTCATTAGGTCGACCACTATTGGTCGACATTGACATGGTCGACATGGACACATGGTCGACACGTGAAAATGGTCGACACGTGAAAGGTCGACACATGAAAATGTCGACATGATTTTTTAAAACTTTTTCTTTTCTTTTGGGGAACTTTTCCATACTTTACGATCCACGTGGACTACGATTGGAACGGTAATCTGTGCCGAGCGAAGCGGTAGCGGAGCGAAGGCACCATGCCCGAAGCATGGCAAGCGAAGCGAGCCATGCGAGGGGACGGGGTGCACTAATTGGGGTTCCCAGTCACTTTACGCAAAAAACGACACCAAAAAAAGTTAAAAAACTAATGTCGACATTTTCATGTGTCGACCATATCATGTGTCGACCATGTGTCCATGTCGACCATGCCAATGTCGACCAATAGTGGTCGACCTAATGACTGTCGACCATAACATGGTCGACCATTCATACCGGAACGGAAATAAACACAATTGTCCCCAGGGTGCTCTAGTGGGAAGCTGTTTCCTCTTGCTGGATAATCATGGCTATGACTGCGTTCTGTCCTGAAGCTTGCTGGGTATATCTGCTATGTGATTAGTAATGCCTAGCTATATGGGTACTATGTGCCGTAACCTGAATAATGCACTAAATGCAGCACAGAAGGACAGACCTGTCTGTCTCTCAGTTTCCATCACAAGTTAATGTACCAAAATGTTTACCTCCAACATCAGTCTGTTACATTTAAAGAAAAGTTAATTAGTACAGAGATTGTAAGCTCTATGAGCAAGACGCTCTCTCTTCTTTTTTTTTTTTTTTAAATATAACTTGGCCGATTCTACTGTTTCCACCTGGGTGTCTTTGCAGGGGTATGGGTCGTTGGGTCGGCCCAACTTAGGTCGACACTCATTAGGTCGACAACTGAAGGTCGACATTGCCATTAGGTCGACATGCATTAGGTCGACATGGGTGTTAGGTAGACATGTACTAGGTCGACAGGTCAAAAGGCCGACATGAGTTAAAGTACCAACAATCAGCTCATAACTGCCATGTTACAGGCTGTTTGAAAAATGACAGTTATGAGCTGATTGGTTGGTACTTTATCACCGTGCTATTTATCACTCTCCAAGGCATGATAAATCTGGGCATAATTCCTTGGTGTTTATGCCTTTTGTATTTTGGACCTGTGTGTTTTATGCACTATGCTCTGTTTCCCCACTGTACGGTGCTACAGAATTGTCATCATTAAGATTACTTATAAAGGGTCTGCAGCACATACAGTTGTATTGCAGATTTATTTTGATGTGGTCATGTTAAGGGTGTGTCCTCATCCCAAAAGCCTTTGGGCTTAATTCAGATCTGATCGCTGGGCTGTGTTTTTAGCTGTCCTGCAATCAGATATACGCCACCTACAGTGGAGTATATTTTTGCTGTGCACGTGTGCGTTCCTACGTGTAGCAGAGCTGCACAAAATCAGTTTGTGCAGTCTCTACGCAGCCCAGGACTTACTCTTCCACTGCGATTGAATCCTGCAGATCGGGGCTGGAGCTGACGTCAGACACCCTCCCTGAAAACGCTTGAGCCCGCCTGCTTTTTTCCGGACACTCAGGTGCCACCCACAAACGGCCTCTTCCTATCAATGACTTTGCAAACACCGTGCAAATGGATCCTTCGCACCATACCGTCGCTGACCGCCGATGCCCATTGTAGCCGTCCGACGCACCTGCGCATTGCGGCACAGATGCATGCGCAGTTCGGACCTGATCGCCCGCTGTGCAAAAATGCACAGCAGCGATCAGATCTGAATTACCCCCTTTGTACACACTCTTCATGTAAACTTGCACCTTAGGTTGATGTCTTCTAACCACTTAGGGTATATTTATTAAAGATATTCAGTGGGATACCGGCATAATGTAAGGATCCCCTCGATGTGTTACAGGGGTTCCACAGCGGATATCGGAGATATCTTCTGCGGGTTTCACTGTATCTGATTGCAGTAGCATTCCCCATAGGTTTCTGTGGGTTCTGCAATATTGTAAGATTTACCAAGCTCTGCTTCGCATTCCGGATTTTGGACCCATTATTCTAAAAAATAACATAAAATACGGTATAATACAGTTAATGCAAATCAATATGAAATAAAAGTACTCATGAACATACAAATAGCCCTTTAAAACCTCACGCTTTGGATAGACTAAAGTGCGAGATGCAGTACAATATAGAAATTTAAGCGCTATACACTCATCCAATCTATAGATAGTTTGTGGAACTACAAGTCCCGTAGTAGTAGGATAAGTACTTGCATGAGCTCAATGCAGTTATGAACAGGATCCAATAGACTCTGATATGCTGTCCGGCTGTATGTAACAAATCACCCCAGCGACATACGGTACCTGGCGCTAACACCACAGCGCCGTCCTCCTTTCCAGATAAGGTGAGTATCTATTTACAGAGATGCTCCAGGCTCCAATTCTCCTGAACCGCTCTACCTGCGCCGTCACTCCTCTGTTGCCGCTGCAACTATGGAGTCATATTTCAGAATGGAAAATAATGGAAAACAGTTCAGTTACCTGCGGGCAATGGGCAAATAGGATCCAAATAAGGCACATACCAGCGTGGGACAGCCCAGTGGCGCGTTTCACCCACTTAACAAGGAGCTTTTTCAAAGAGAAGTTAGTTAATGCGCAGTAGTAGGCTGCCCAGGGTCACCCAGCACATAGCAAAGTGATCACTGATGCAATCACTTTACACACCCCTTTATGTGTCTTCATACAGCTGGACAGTGCAGAATGTTTATTGCCGTGAACAGCGGCAATAATAAATTATAATTATTGGGTCTAAAACCTGTTAATTAACAACTGGGCTCCTTAGTCCGTTTGGTAATATCCAAGCTTGTTTTATTACTGTATTTGTTCCCATTTGTAGAATAAAGAAGGGTATGTTGATACTGTATAAATAAACTAGTTACCAGCTCGTCAAAATGATGGAACAACATAACAGTAATGGCAGCGCCAGTGGCTGTGTGTGCCCGAACAGAGCAACACTTGAATTGCTCCGTTGGGCGCCATCTAGTGCATGCTGCTTCGTAAAACACTTGAATCCCCCCATAGAGGTGAGGAGCAGCATTAGGCTTTTATTATATAGGATGTTAATAATATTTATAATACTCTGGCCATCATTACTGTGTTGCTTGTGTGACCAGCCCCTAAATGTATATATTTGCTGTATATATATCTTTCCTATCTACTTCTGGCATTTCCCTTCTTTCCTTGTCTTTTGATCATTTTATTTTCTTTGTTTTAGCAGTTCAGAACGTCTCTGTCAGTTCTTCCATTCTCTTCATCTTAGCATTATATCATTATTCACTTTCATTATTTCCACACTGACTATGTGTCAGTTATGTGTTGTCCTCCAGCACTTATATCACTCCCACCTTTCCTCACCTCCGCTGACAGGGCTTACTTCCACCATGTCATTTCTTTCTTTGCTTTCCCATATCTTCCATACTATCTCTCTATTCTCCTCTTCCCATTCCATATTTCCATGGCCTACTTTCTCTATACTCCTTCCCCAGGAGCCCTTTCTGTCCTGCCGCTTGTGACTAACTTCAAAGAGTGCAAGACGCACTGAGGTGGGACCTCCTCCCACACATAGCTTCCGCCACTCCCTCCAGCCCCCAACCATCACCATCCCCCGAGTATTCATTACCAGAAATCACGCCAATTAGTGCTACTATGAGTTTTTTCCTCATGCCTGGGGGAACTTGTGTATTCTGCGCTGTGTATATATATATATATATATATATATATATATTATGATATTATGTAACTCCTTGTATCATGTCACAGGGTTGTTAGTTTATATCCTCAAAAGGCATGACAGAGGATGTATTTTTCTGTGTCCATGCATCATTATTACATTGCTTAACCTGTTTTTGGTTACTTAGAAATATTCCAAAACTTGTCACTGATTTATATTCAGCCCATATGTTCGGGTGAAGATGCTGAAACACTGTTAGTAACCCCATGTTACAAGTGAGGATAATGATCTAGCTTTTTAATACTTTGTAAATTGAGAAAATGTTTTGTTTAAACAGGACAAGACCATTTCTCACTGGTGACCTGAGGTGAAAAAATCCCTTTTGCTGCTAGCGCTGTAATATATGGAGGAGATTATGCTATAGAATTATTTTACCCTTGTGATTTTGTTACTTATAAGCCGTGCCCTGTTCTGGCTATTAACTGTGGGTTTTATGGTAGAGATAATACTTTTTTATCTTCTTTGTTTGTCTTCCGGAGAGCCCCAGCAATGGCTTGTGCTGGTGATACTCAACAATCACCACTGCTAGCGGTATCCTTTAATCAGGGCGTCACTGCCCCTGGTGACACCCGGTGCGGGAGGCAGCGAAATGGGGGCATGGCCTAGCATGAGGGGGTGTGGCCTTGCGGGTGGACCCCCGTTTTCGGCACTCCAGGAAGTTAAGGAGATGCTGGATGCCCCCCGGCAGAGCCGGCCCTAACCAATATGATGCCCTAGGCAAGATTTTGGCTGGTGCCCCCTAGCACCACTGCTAGTTCCGCCTCTGACCCTGCACCCCTTTCCCAGCACCATCACCCCCCACCCATAGCAGTCCGTTTTTTTTCCCTACCCCCTGTAATTTAAATAAGAACAGTGTGCACATTCGGCGCACAGCCTAAAAAGGTATGTGTTTTTGCTGGCAAGGGGAATGGCCACACAATAGTACCCCCAATTCAAATTATGCCTCACAGTAGTGCAACTTTATTCACAATTTATCATACGATAGTGTCCCTTATTCACATTACATCACACAGTAGTACCAATTTACCTTATATACGTTACTTCTCACAGTAGTGCCCCTCATTCACATATCATACTGAATTGCTCCTTATTCACATTACACCACACCATATTGCTCTTTATTCTCATTACACCACACCATATTGCTCTTTTTTCACATTAGACCACACAGTAGTGCCTTTCTATACGTTACACCACACAGTAGAGCACCTTGTACACATAATGCCACACATTGGTAATGCATTTATACACATAATACCACACAGTAATGCCCCTTACACATATAACACACATTATTAATGTCCTTATAAACATAATGCGCCTTACACATTATGCCAACCCTTATTAATGCCCTTATACACATAATGACACACAAAGTGCCCCTTACACATATGTTACACATTATTAATGCCCTTATACACATAATGACACATATAGTTCCTGGCGTGAGTCAACTGGCAGCTCTGCTAACGTCGGGTGCCTATTTATTTATGAAAATGCATCTTACTTGCATTGCTATGTGGCTAGGATGCATAAGCAGCTTCAGCTGATTAAAATGATATGCGGCATGCCTATATACTGTGTGCGACTGTGGCTGTATCTGCATACAACATGCTACACACAGAATATAGGGATGCCGCATATCATTTTAATCAGCAGAAGCTGCTTGTGCCCCTAGGCATACAAGATGCCCTAGGCAATTGCCTAGTTTGCCTATGCCTAGGGCCGGCTCTGCCCCCTGGGTTGTGCCTCTATGTCTCATACATGCCCACTTCACCTCCCCCCACCTCCCCTCCTCGGCCTGCAGCGTGGGGCTCCTGTCACTGTGTGTCTCTCACCTATGTCCGCCCCTCCCGGTGCTCCGCGGCAATGCCGGTCTCTGACTCTTGCACCACGGGTGAAGCAGCGGCAGGTCTCGTGCACAGGCTGAACGCGGTATCCGCTAATTGGACGCTGTGCCTGCAGCTGCAGCGTCATCCGAGCGCGGGGTACCAGCTATGCAGTGCCGGCTCCTGCACAGTGACAGGAGCCAGGTGCTGCACGTATTGTTACAGTGCAGCACCGGGCTCCTGTCACTGAGCAGAACCAGCATTTTGGTGTCACCTCTCGGCGGTGACACCTGGGTGCAGGCTGCACCCACCACACCCACCTTGTGACGCCACTGCCTTAATGAATAGGACAAAAAGGGCTATCCACTCGCTAACTATGGCCCATGTCATTTGTGTCCAAATATTAAACATAAGGGGACAAATGTAATAGGGTCCCAATTTGCAGTCATTTACAAGACAAAACAAACCTGGTTTTACCTTGTAAATGATTGCCACTTTAAACATACGTGCAATCTCGGCCGAAATCCCAGACCGTGGCAAAGTCGGACCCTATTACATTTCCCGCAGGGGATGCCTGTGAAATATAAATACAATATGCAAATTCTGGTTGTCAGTTCAACTAGCAGTCCTAGTCCCAGTTGGTAGAGCATGCTGGGACATGCAGTTCCAGTCGTCCTACAAAAAACGAGTGCAAATGCAGATAAATCGGAAGGTTGGGGCCTTCCCATGGGGTTGGGGCCTTTCCAAGATGTTCCCATGCGACGGCAGGAAGCCGCCAGATTTATGAGTGACTCAAAATCAGGCCCTTTCACTGTGTTTATTTTTATATAACTGCAGTTTTGTTTCAAAAAAAATTTTGTCTTTTCTTACAGGTCTTGTGAAACTTGGGGTCCACTGCGTCACTTGTCAAAAGGTCGCCATCAAAATTGTCAACCGAGAGAAGCTTAGTGAGTCTGTGTTAATGAAGGTAAGTTTTAAATTAAGTGAAAAATAACTTTTTTATACATTTTGTGCCCTGAGCTGTGCCCATAAATTGACCACTCCCACTTGACCTTCTACAGACATAAGTAGTCATAAGAAAATGCTTACACACTATGGGGTAGATTTACTAAAGCATCTAAAAGGTGGTGGTGTTGCCCATAGCAACCACAGGTATCACAAGGGGATACAAGTTGTACCAGGTGACATCAAAATGCCATCTCCTCCGCATTGTCTGGAGCCGGGTGCTGTCATGTGTCACTGAGAAGGAGCCGATATTGCAGGCACTAGTCTCTGCCCAGCAACTCCAGGGATGCAAGGCACTCCCCTGAAGTGATGTAAGCGGGAGGGGGGCTTCCCACTAGGCCACACCCCTGTAGTGACATCAATGGGGGACTCCGGAGAGGCCATGCCCTTTTTCTGCAGTGATTGGTGTACTATTGCCAGCCCCGGGTGTCACCAACCCTGGTGCCGCCACTTATAGCAAGCAGCCAATCAGATTCTATCATTTTCTAGGATGCCATTTAAAAATTATTGTTAGAATCTGATTGGTTGCTAAGGACAACTCTACCACTTTTCATTTTTGGAAGCTTTAGTAAATGTACTCCTATAACTGTTCAGTGCCTCATTGTACAGTGTGAAATTGTACCATGTGGTGCTGTTTGAGGTAGTCTCTGGGATGTTAAAGTTAAATGACCTTTTACAACGCCTGTTCAGACTTTAGACAGCAGTATTACTGACAGCATGGCAGCAGATCACAGTACCTCTGAAGACGCGCATGCTTCTGGGACGCAGAGGGTTCTACAGTAGCAAGAAAGATCACAACTGCTAATTAATGCACTCTCACAAAGCGGTGTCTGAACGGCCATGACATGCCTGCGTTTACCCGACCACTCCCCGTTCCCACCCCCAAACACTGTCTAACCTGTCACTCACTTTGTGGCTAATTCCTCTGTGCGAACGCAATCGCTATTCACTCGCTGGGTGTATGCACTGCGGCTCAGACACATGATGTGCAATAAGAATACATCAACCAATGTGCGCACTATAGCCACTTTGCGACCACACCTCAATGAGCCTCCCAGTTACTACATGGAAAGGCAGTCAGGGCAGTTAGCAGGCACAAACATATTATTAGTTGCAGCATGCAGCTAATCCAATTCATGAGCTACCTGCCACTCATTTCTTGCCGCCATTCATTGAAAGGAAAGAAGAGAATAGTTAATGGTTGACCCGGAGCCGCCACTGATCAATTTGGTGCCCTTGGCAAGATTGTAGCTAAGTATTTGTTGTAAGGCTACATTGGTTTAAGGCTACAGGTAGAGGTATTTGGTGTAAGGCTACAGGTAGAGGTATTTGGTTTAAGGCTACAGGTAGAGGTATTTGGTGTAAGGCTACATGTAGAGGTATTTGGTGTAAGGCTACAGGTAGAGGTATTTGGTGTAAGGCTACAGGTATAGGGATTTGGTGTAAGGCTACATTTACAGGTATTTGGTGTAAGGCTACAGGTAGAGGTATTTGGTTTAAGGCTACAGATAGAGGTATTTGGTGTAAGGCTACAGGTAGAGGTATTTGGTGTAAGGCTACAGGTAGAGGTATTTGGTGTAAGGCTACAGGTATAGGGATTTGATGTAAGGCTACATTTACAGGTATTTGGTGTAAGGCTACAGGTAGAGGTATTTGGTGTAAGGCTACAGGTAGAGGTATTTGGTGTAAGGCTACAGGTAGAGGTACTTGGTGGAAGGCTACAGGTAGAGGTATTTGGTGTAAGGCTACATACAGGTAGAGGTATTTGGTGTAAGGCTACATTATCAGGTATTTGGTATAAGGCTACAGGTAGAGGTATTTGGTGTAAGGCTACATACAGGTAGAGGTATTGGGTGTAAGGCTACATTATCAGGTATTTGGTATAAGGCTACACGTAGAGGTATATGGTGTAAGGCTACAGGTAGAGGTATTTGGTGTAAGGCTACAGGTAGAGGTATTTAGTGTAAGGCTACATTATCAGGCATTTGGTGTAAGGCTACAGGTAGAGGTATTTAGTGTAAGGCTACAGGTAGAGGTATTTGGTGTAAAGCTACAGGTAGAGGTATTTGGTGTAAGGCTACATTAACAGGTATTTGGTATAAGGCTACAGGTAGAGGTATTTGGTGTAAGGCTACAGGTAGAGGTATTTGGTGTAAGGCTACAGGTAGAGGTACTTGGTGGAAGGCTACAGGTAGAGGTATTTGGTGGAAGGCTACATACAGGTAGAGGTATTTGGTGGAAGGCTACATTATCAGGTATTTAGTATAAGGCAGAGGTTCACAAACTCGGTCCTCGGGAGCCCACACAGTGCATGTTTTGCAGGTAACCCAGCAGGTGCACAGGTGTATTAATTACTCACTGACACATTTTAAAAGGTCCACAGGTGGAGCTAATTATTTCACTTGCGATTCTGTGAGGAGACCTGCAAAACATGCACTGTTTGGGCCCCCGAGGACCGAGTTTGAGAACCTCTGGTATAAGGCTACAGGTAGAGGTATTTGGTGTAAGGCTACAGGTAGAGGTATTTAGTGTAAGGCTACAGGTAGAGGTATTTGGTGTAAAGCTACAGGTAGAGGTATTTGGTGTAAGGCTACATTATCAGGTATTTGGTATAAGGTTACAGGTAGAGGTATTTGGTGTAAGGCTACAGGTAGAGGTATTTAAGAGCCTGGCTTCTTGTCTCAGTTGAGTTCTGTGCTATGGTTTTGTAACAACTGCACATGATAGATGATTGGATTGTGGACTGTACAAGTAGGTCACGATTAGATAAGGTCAGGACATGAGACAATTTTGGTGGACTTTTTACTCTACGTGATTTAATTTGCTAGTTGTCACCCTATGAAACTCATGACCAGATAGCCAATCACAGCTCTCTAATGTGCAAAATAGTTTCTCAAGTGATTGGCTTATCGTCGATCTGTGACATGTCTGCAAATAAGAATTTCAATGGTTTAATCCCCTGCCTGTAAGAGACCTGTGATTGCAGATTTTTATGTGACTAGTGGGCTGCAGCTGCCCCTAAGGGGGTTGTGATGAGCCTATAAGTCCACACATGAAAGGGATGGGACTGATTAGAAGAATAAACATGAGAGAAATATAATTGATGTTCCATTCTGATGCACTGCAGTGTTCAGCTGACAATAACCATCCTTGGCGTCATCCTGAATATATGGTACTAAAATAAAGCGGAGACACTGCTGCCTAATGGTGCTGCTGGTAAGAACAGATGGGACACCAGACAAGCTTTCCAAGTTGGACTTTATGTCACCATAGATCATACGCATTTATATGTTCATTTAGATTTGTATATAAAAATGAAGTGGTGACTGTTTTACTTAGTACATTTACACCAGGGCTGGATTAAGGGCCACCTGGGCCTGGAGCTGAACATTTTAAAGGGCCTATACTGAGAAGGAGAGGAGCTGTGACCATTGCTGTGTGGGTGTACCCTATACACTATATGCCTCAATGTCTCCCTAAATCATACTTGCCGACTTTAAATATCTCCTTTCCGGAAGAATCCCGCAGAAGAGACACTGCAGGAGACTTTGGGGGGCGGGCTGTGACATCATTAAGCCCCGCCCCCACTTTAGGAAACTCCACAATTTGTGGGTCTGTGGGAAGGGGGCGGGGCTAATATGACGCAATTTGCGTAATTTTAACCCCTTCCCCACCCCACGGACTCACGTATACGGGAGTTTATCTCTTCATCCTGCCCGCATCACTAGGGTGCAAGCAGGATGCGGGAGACCTGCCTACTCTTCCGGGGGTGCGGGGGGCAACCCCAAAAACCGGGAGCCTCCCGCAGCTTCCGTGAGAGTAGGCAAGTATGCCCTAAATAAACATAGAAAAATGTAATAATTTTGTGAAAAACAACAAAAACAATTTGAATCCTTATGATTTATGATTGGTCAGCTGTGCATCTGGTCATTATCCTGCTACCAGCATGATGGGCCTATTTTTATGTGGAGGCCTGGAGCTGCAGCTCCATCCGCCCCATTTTTAATCTGGCCCTGATTTACACCCTGTCCCTCCTTTATGGTCTCTTATCACAAAATGTGTAACCTCCTGCAAGATATAAAGAAACTCAGCAAGAAGCCTGAAAGTTTATCCCATAAAATGACCTGGAGCACATCATGCAGAATATATATAGAAGAGTAAGGCAATAAATAAGTAGTATGCTTCTCCAGCACAGCAGAATCATGGGGGAAATGCAGAATCACAGAGCAATGCTGGCAATAATCTGGGGAATACATAATAGGTTGCTGAAATATACAGAGTGGATAGATAGGCTTGTTATGGAGGTAAGCCCTAATATGCTGAGGCATTGACTAATAGCAGCATGGTCAGGGATCTAATTTCCCTTGGTGGGCAGTGGTTAACCGAAGCTATCATTATGCGCCACACATGCTGGGCGGTCTTTCCTGTTCTTGGTGGTCTTCTTTGTGCTGGGCGGCCCCCAGCATGTGCTGATATGGATGTAGATCTTGCTGCGTATGCAGCGATCGGCATCCATCTTTGAATAAGGTCCAGTGTGTCCAGTGATGGCTGTCTGGCTTCGCTGGACCCTATTGGTTATGGAAGTTATAAACCTCATATAGTCTGAGGATTGTCCGTAACATAACTATAACATCTTAACACTTAATTATAATAAATAAAGACACGGAGACTTGAATTTGGCAGAAATTGTTAGCTATTTATTTAAGTGAACCATTAACTGTGAATAATTAAACTAAAGTATGGTGGCCAGAAAGAACGGCTAAACAACCCTATCCCATAGATAACTATCTTATAAAAAAGAACTGACGTAAACCTTCCAACAAACAAATAGGTATCCGCTTAACCTCCATCCTGACTACCCACCCGTGAAGGTGATGAGGCTGCCACCCGTGCAGGCGGTCCAGCAGATTTAAAACCAGTCAGCGAAGGAGAGCGCACCTAAAAATCAACAACCAAACAACCTCCAATCCACTCTTTAATACAACAAATGTTAACTTGCCGTTCTTTCCCGCCACAACCAAACCGTGACAACCCACAGCACGAAAATAGCCAACGCAACAACATAAAACAAACACCACCAGTAGGGAGGGAGGGTGGGACGACAAAAGCAGAAGAGGCTGACCCAGCCCCTTTCTCAGGCTTAAGAACCCATTCCACCTACCCCCAACATTCATTCCTATTGGCTAACAATAAAACTCCCATAATGCCTTACCGTCCTGCCCCCAGACTAGCTGAGGTTTAACCCACTCCTCTCCTATTCTGTCAATTCGTTCTCCTAAACCTCATATAGTCTGAGGATTGTCCGTAACATAAACTATAACATCTTAACACTTAATTATAATAAATAAAGACACGGAGACTTGAATTTGGCAGAAATTGTTAGCTATTTATTTAAGTGAACCATTAACTGTGAATAATTAAACTAAAGTATGGTGGCCAGAAAGAACGGCTAAACAACCCTATCCCATAGATAACTATCTTATAAAAAAGAACTGACGTAAACCTTCCAACAAACAAATAGGTATCCGCTCAACCTCCATCCTGACTACCCACCCGTGAAGGTGATGAGGCTGCCACCCGTGCAGGCGGTCCAGCAGATGTAAAACCAGTCAGCGAAGGAGAGCGCACCTAAAAATCAACAACCAAACAACCTCCAATCCACTCTTTAATACAACAAATGTTAACTTGCCGTTCTTTCCCGCCACAACCAAACCGTGACAACCCACAGCACGAAAATAGCCAACGCAACAACATAAAACAAACACCACCAGTAGGGAGGGAGGGTGGGACGACAAAAGCAGAAGAGGCTGACCCAGCCCCTTTCTCAGGCTTAAGAACCCATTCCACCTACCCCCAACATTCATTCCTATTGGCTAACAATAAAACTCCCATAATGCCTTACCGTCCTGCCCCCAGACTAGCTGAGGTTTAACCCACTCCTCTCCTATTCTGTCAATTCGTTCTCCTAAACCTCATATAGTCTGAGGATTGTCCGTAACATAAACTATAACATCTTAACACTTAATTATAATAAATAAAGACACGGAGACTTGAATTTGGCAGAAATTGTTAGCTATTTACTTAAGTGAACCATTAACTGTGAATAATTAAACTAAAGTATGGTGGCCAGAAAGAACGGCTAAACAACCCTATCCCATAGATAACTATCTTATAAAAAAGAACTGACGTAAACCTTCCAACAAACAAATAGGTATCCGCTCAACCTCCATCCTGACTACCCACCCGTGAAGGTGATGAGGCTGCCACCCGTGAAGGCGGTCCAGCAGATGTAAAACCAGTCAGCGAAGGAAAGCGCACCTAAAAATCAACAACCAAACGACCTCCAATCCACTCTTTAATACAACAAATGTTAACTTGCCGTTATTTCCCGCCAACAGCGAAGTTCTGTTCCACAGAAACTATGCACCGCCACCATACCCCTAACCTACCGAACCAACCACCGAAAACAGATCTTTCAAAAACATAGATAGTCCCTGTCCTGTCAAGTGCACACCATCAGGTCTAAACAAGTAGAAGTACCGAAACTTGATCCGCTGATGCCAAACCACGGCACCGCCATGGGCCACCACAAACTTAGCCACCGCGGCATTCACCTTCCGGCGAGCCACATCGATCGCCCGACAATCCACCACTCCACGCCAACACAACCGCGGCACCATACAAGACCAGATAAGCCTACAGCCTGGCCAAGCGCCAGAAATCACTTGCAGATCCTGAATAATGGCCAATCGAAGATTCACTGCCTTCCTCCTACCTAGGTCGTTCCCTCCTAAATGAATCATCAACAGGGGGATGTCAAACCGCCGAACCTGCTCCATAAGCTTCGCTTTCAGGTCATGCCAAAGCATACCACGCACACCTATCCACCGCACATCATCCGAACCCACAAAGCAAGGAGCCCCTTCCGTAGCCAAAAAATTGGCTGCCCAATAAACATAGGAATGGCCAATCACCCACACATCACACACGCCAACGTAAAAGGGAAAAAACAGATAAACAAATGTGAATATGGGAGATAAAACCAAACCCAGCCCAGAACAGGAACCAACTATCAGAACGAGGATCTGCCAAAAATAAAAATTTGAATAGAGGACTATAACTTTCCTCTTGAACAAGCTTCAGGCCAATCGAAGCAACAGAAAGAAACAAAAGGAAAAAACAAAATAACAAAAAAGGGGGGGAGGGGGAAGGTTAGAGCTGGGAGGGGGGGGGGTTTGGGAGGGAAACACAGAATAACTCGGCTGGAGGTGAAACGTAAAAACATGCTGAGGAACTTGTAATTAGATGCCAATTAGCCGAATTGAATAAATCAAGCCAAATCAGTTCGTCAGTTTAGGCAAAAAATCGCGAAGCACTCCAGACTCCCACTGCCAGCAGTGGCGAGTAGCTAGCCATCCGAGTAGAGAGGACAGGGGAGACAAACAATACAGCACGAACACACTGAACTGAAACACACAATGCAGTAGCACAAACAACATGTTAATAGAACAAACTCGCTTACGCAACAACGGGCCGAATGTAACGCTTATAAGCCGCCGACTTCCAGCGGCCCAAAGCCTTAATTTAGTCCACAGCGCGCCCTGCAGATGCTGCGGAAGTGGCGGCCCCGATTCTAAAGGAATGGGAACCAAAGTCGATAGGCGAGAGGCCCAAACTGGACAGGCAGTGCCGCATCATCCATGTAAATTGGTACTTCGTCAATGGCGACCCGTCGTAATGCAGGAGCCAAGACCCCTCAGACGAGGGCCTGACCTCCGCATACCGACCAGCCAATGCCACCGGACAACAGTCCCCACCACCCGATGGTGTCAAAGTGAGCCAATGACCTCTACCCATCTGATCAGTTTTGGAGCGGCGCAGCCTGCACAGCATGGACCCCCCCCACCCACAATAACATCCGCGCACCGCATAGAGGCCTCGGTTTTCTTAGAAGCCGCAACCAGCTCAGAAACCCTGAATGCACCATGGAACGCCATGGAAAAGGCCAGCTGAAACAGGAGCGTTTCAAAACGGGAGTCCGCCACCCCCGCCACCGCCCCTAAGAGGGAAGAAAGCAGGGACGCATAAATAGGGCGTCGGCCATCGGGAGGCACCGGAGCCGAACGCGCCCAACCTCTAAGCGCCCTTGCCAGCAGGAAACCCTTCGTAAAATCCGGCATACCCTTCAATTTAGAATAAAAGGATATCCCGGCGAGGTACCGAGACACCACGGCCCTCGATCTCCCCGTTACGAAGAGTTGCCAAACGAAGTCTAGAAACAAGCTCTGACCCCTCTTACCTCCAGGCCCTTGGTCACGGGAAAAGTCTTCCCACTCCTTCCAGGCCCGACGGTATCCAGCGAGAGTGGACGGAGCCAAAGACAGCTCTGCTAGCCCTTCCAATCCGCCATGATGACCTGCCAAACATAAGAAGGGCAGGGCAAACCTACCGAATCAGCCTCCAGGGCCAACAAACGGAACCTATCCCACTGCCCCCTGGACAAAGCGTCGGCGATCCCATTATCTACCCCGGGGACGTGTTGCGCCCGAAACAGAATATTGCAGCGCAAACAGGTTAGCACGAGCCGTGACAACACTCGGAGGACCCGCAGGGCCTTAGCCCTTTGGTTGTTAACCGCGTGCACGACCCCCAAGTTATCGCAACGGAAGAGAATACTGCGATCGCGCAGTCGCTCCCCCCAAACCTCCAAGGCCACCATGATGGGAAAGAGCTCCAGCAACAACAGGTCGCCGGTCAGCCTCTCCCTCGACCAAGACTCGGGCCAAGAGGCCGCGCACCAAGCCCCGTCCAGATAACAACCGAACCCAGAGGAGCCCGCCGCATCTGTAAACAACTGCAAATCGAAACTGTCAACGAGCAGGGCCATCCAGATCCGGACACCATTGAAATCCGCCAGGAACGAAACCCACATAGCGAGGTCCCGCCTAATCTCTGCCGAGAAACGGACAAAATGGTGCGGCCTGGACACTAGAGATGAGCGCCGGAAATTTTTCGGGTTTTGTGTTTTGGTTTTGGGTTCGGTTCCGCGGCCGTGTTTTGGGTTCGACCGCGTTTTGGCAAAACCTAACCGTTTTTTTTTTGTCGGATTCGGGTGTGTTTTGGATTCGGTTGTTTTTTTCCAAAAAACCTAAAAAACAGCTTAAATCATAGAATTTGGGGGTCATTTTGATCCCAAAGTATTATTAACCTCAAAAACCATAATTTCCACTCATTTTCAGTCTATTCTGAATACCTCACACCTCACAATATTATTTTTAGTCCTAAAATTTGCACCGAGGTCGCTGGATGACTAAGCTAAGCGACCCTAGTGGCCGACACAAACACCTGGCCCATCTAGGAGTGGCACTGCAGTGTCACGCAGGATGTCCCTTCCAAAAAACCCTCCCCAAACAGCACATGACGCAAAGAAAAAAAGAGGCGCAATGAGGTAGCTGTGTGAGTAAGATAAGCGACCCTAGTGGCCGACACAAACACCGGGCCCATCTAGGAGTGGCACTGCAGTGTCACGCAGGATGTCCCTTCCAAAAAACCCTCCCCAAACAGCACATGACGCAAAGAAAAAAAGAGGCGCAATGAGGTAGCTGTGTGAGTAAGATAAGCGACCCTAGTGGCCGACACAAACACCGGGCCCATCTAGGAGTGTCACTGCAGTGTCACGCAGGATGTCCCTTCCAAAAAACCCTCCCCAAACAGCACATGACGCAAAGAAAAAAAGAGGCGCAATGAGGTAGCTGTGTGAGTAAGATAAGCGACCCTAGTGGCCGACACAAACACCGGGCCCATCTAGGAGTGGCACTGCAGTGTCACGCAGGATGTCCCTTCCAAAAAACCCTCCCCAAACAGCACATGACGCAAAGAAAAAAAGAGGCGCAATGAGGTAGCTGTGTGAGTAAGATAAGCGACCCTAGTGGCCGACACAAACACCGGGCCCATCTAGGAGTGTCACTGCAGTGTCACGCAGGATGTCCCTTCCAAAAAACCCTCCCCAAACAGCACATGACGCAAAGAAAAAAAAGAGGCGCAAAGAGGTAGCTGTGTGAGTAAGATAAGCGACCCTAGTGGCCGACACAAACACCGGGCCCATCTAGGAGTGTCACTGCAGTGTCACGCAGGATGTCCCTTCCAAAAAACCCTCCCCAAACAGCACATGACGCAAAGAAAAAAAGAGGCGCAATGAGGTAGCTGTGTGAGTAAGATAAGCGACCCTAGTGGCCGACACAAACACCGGGCCCATCTAGGAGTGGCACTGCAGTGTCACGCAGGATGTCCCTTCCAAAAAACCCTCCCCAAACAGCACATGACGCAAAGAAAAAAAGAGGCGCAATGAGGTAGCTGTGTGAGTAAGATAAGCGACCCTAGTGGCCGACACAAACACCGGGCCCATCTAGGAGTGTCACTGCAGTGTCACGCAGGATGTCCCTTCCAAAAAACCCTCCCCAAACAGCACATGACGCAAAGAAAAAAAGAGGCGCAATGAGGTAGCTGTGTGAGTAAGATAAGCGACCCTAGTGGCCGACACAAACACCGGGCCCATCTAGGAGTGGCACTGCAGTGTCACGCAGGATGTCCCTTCCAAAAAACCCTCCCCAAACAGCACATGACGCAAAGAAAAAAAGAGGCGCAATGAGGTAGCTGTGTGAGTAAGATAAGCGACCCTAGTGGCCGACACAAACACCGGGCCCATCTAGGAGTGTCACTGCAGTGTCACGCAGGATGTCCCTTCCAAAAAACCCTCCCCAATCAGCACATGACGCAAAGAAAAAAAGAGGCGCAATGAGGTAGCTGTGTGAGTAAGATAAGCGACCCTAGTGGCCGACACAAACACCGGGCCCATCTAGGAGTGTCACTGCAGTGTCACGCAGGATGTCCCTTCCAAAAAACCCTCCCCAAACAGCACATGACGCAAAGAAAAATTAAAGAAAAAAGAGGTGCAAGATGGAATTGTCCTTGGGCCCTCCCACCCACCCTTATGTTGTATAAACAGGACATGCACACTTTAACCAACCCATCATTTCAGTGACAGGGTCTGCCACACGACTGTGACTGATATGACGGGTTGGTTTGGACCCCCACCAAAAAAGAAGCAATTAATCTCTCCTTGCACAAACTGGCTCTACAGAGGCAAGATGTCCACCTCATCATCATCCTCCGATATATCATCGTGTACATCCCCCTCCTCACAGATTATCAATTCGTCCCCACTGGAATCCACCATCTCAGCTCCCTGTGTACTTTGTGGAGGCAATTGCTGCTGGTCAATGTCTCCGCGGAGGAATTGATTATAATTCATTTTAATGAACATCATCTTCTCCACATTTTCTGGATGTAACCTCGTACGCCGATTGCTGACAAGGTGAGCGGCGGCACTAAACACTCTTTCGGAGTACACACTTGTGGGAGGGCAACTTAGGTAGAATAAAGCCAGTTTGTGCAAGGGCCTCCAAATTGCCTCTTTTTCCTGCCAGTATAAGTACGGACTGTGTGACGTGCCTACTTGGATGCGGTCACTCATATAATCCTCCACCATTCTTTCAATGTTGAGAGAATCATATGCAGTGACAGTAGACGACATGTCCGTAATCGTTGTCAGGTCCTTCAGTCCGGACCAGATGTCAGCATCAGCAGTCGCTCCAGACTGCCCTGCATCACCGCCAGCGGGTGGGCTCGGAATTCTGAGCCTTTTCCTCGCACCCCCAGTTGCGGGAGAATGTGAAGGAGGAGATGTTGACAGGTCGCGTTCCGCTTGACTTGACAATTTTCTCACCAGCAGGTCTTTCAACCCCAGCAGACTTGTGTCTGCCGGAAAGAGAGATCCAAGGTAGGCTTTAAATCTAGGATCGAGCACGGTGGCCAAAATGTAGTGCTCTGATTTCAACAGATTGACCACCCGTGAATCCTTGTTAAGCGAATTAAGGGCTCCATCCACAAGTCCCACATGCCTAGCGGAATCGCTCCGTGTTAGCTCCTCCTTCAATGTCTCCAGCTTCTTCTGCAAAAGCCTGATGAGGGGAATGACCTGACTCAGGCTGGCAGTGTCTGAACTGACTTCACGTGTGGCAAGTTCAAAGGGCATCAGAACCTTGCACAACGTTGAAATCATTCTCCACTGCGCTTGAGACAGGTGCATTCCACCTCCTATATCGTGCTCAATTGTATAGGCTTGAATGGCCTTTTGCTGCTCCTCCAACCTCTGAAGCATATAGAGGGTTGAATTCCACCTCGTTACCACTTCTTGCTTCAGATGATGGCAGGGCAGGTTCAGTAGTTTTTGGTGGTGCTCCAGTCTTCTGTACGTGGTGCCTGTACGCCGAAAGTGTCCCGCAATTCTTCTGGCCACCGACAGCATCTCTTGCACGCCCCTGTCGTTTTTTAAAAAATTCTGCACCACCAAATTCAAGGTATGTGCAAAACATGGGACGTGCTGGAATTTGCCCATATTTAATGCACACACAATATTGCTGGCGTTGTCCGATGCCACAAATCCACAGGAGAGTCCAATTGGGGTAAGCCATTCCGCGATGATCTTCCTCAGTTGCCGTAAGAGGTTTTCAGCTGTGTGCGTATTCTGGAAACCGGTGATACAAAGCGTAGCCTGCCTAGGAAAGAGTTGGCGTTTGCGAGATGCTGCTACTGGTGCCGCCGCTGCTGTTCTTGCGGCGGGAGTCCATACATCTAACCAGTGGGCTGTCACAGTCATATAGTCCTGACCCTGCCCTGCTCCACTTGTCCACATGTCCGTGGTTAAGTGGACATTGGGTACAACTGCATTTTTTAGGACACTGGTGAGTCTTTTTCTGACGTCCGTGTACATTCTCGGTATCGCCTGCCTACAGAAGTGGAACCTAGATGGTATTTGGTAACGGGGGCACACTGCCTCAATAAATTGTCTAGTTCCCTGTGAACTAACGGCGGATACCGGACGCACGTCTAACACCAACATAGTTGTCAAGGCCTCAGTTATCCGCTTTGCAGCAGGATGACTGCTGTGATATTTCATCTTCCTCGCAAAGGACTGTTGAACAGTCAATTGCTTACTGGAAGTAGTACAAGTGGGCTTACGACTTCCCCTCTGGGATGACCATCGACTCCCAGCAGCAACAACAGCAGCGCCAGCAGCAGTAGGCGTTACACGCAAGGATGCATCGGAGGAATCCCAGGCAGGAGAGGACTCGTCAGAATTGCCAGTGACATGGCCTGCAGGACTATTGGCATTCCTGGGGAATGAGGAAATTGACACTGAGGGAGTTGGTGGGGTGGTTTGCGTGAGCTTGGTTACAAGAGGAAGGGATTTACTGGTCAGTGGACTGCTTCCGCTGTCGCCCAAAGTTTTTGAACTTGTCACTGACTTATTATGAATGCGCTGCAGGTGACGTATAAGGGAGGATGTTCCGAGGTGGTTAACGTCCTTACCCCTACTTATTACAGCTTGACAAAGGCAACACACGGCTTGACACCTGTTGTCCGCTTTTCTGTTGAAATACCTCCACACTGAAGAGCTGATTTTTTTGGTATTTTCACCAGGCATGTCAATGGCCATATTCCTCCCACGGACAACAGGTGTCTCCCCGGGTGCCTGACTTAAACAAACCACCTCACCATCAGAATCCTCCTGGTCAATTTCCTCCCCAGCGCCAGCAACACCCATATCCTCCTCATCCTGGTGTACTTCAACACTGACATCTTCAATCTGACTATCAGGAACTGGACTGCGGGTGCTCCTTCCAGCACTTGCAGGGGGCGTGCAAATGGTGGAAGGCGCATGCTCTTCACGTCCAGTGTTGGGAAGGTCAGGCATCGCAACCGACACAATTGGACTCTCCTTGTGGATTTGGGATTTCGAAGAACGCACAGTTCTTTGCGGTGCTTTTGCCAGCTTGAGTCTTTTCAGTTTTCTAGCGAGAGGCTGAGTGCTTCCATCCTCATGTGAAGCTGAACCACTAGCCATGAACATAGGCCAGGGCCTCAGCCGTTCCTTGCCACTCCGTGTGGTAAATGGCATATTGGCAAGTTTACGCTTCTCCTCCGACAATTTTATTTTAGGTTTTGGAGTCCTTTTTTTACTGATATTTGGTGTTTTGGATTTGACATGCTCTGTACTATGACATTGGGCATCGGCCTTGGCAGACGACGTTGCTGGCATTTCATCGTCTCGGCCATGACTAGTGGCAGCAGCTTCAGCACGAGGTGGAAGTGGATCTTGATCTTTCCCTAATTTTGGAACCTCAACATTTTTGTTCTCCATATTTTAATAGGCACAACTAAAAGGCACCTCAGGTAAACAATGGAGATGGATGGATACTAGTATACAATTATGGATGGACTGCCGAGTGCCGACACAGAGGTAGCTACAGCCGTGGACTACCGTACTGTACTGTCTGCTGCTAATATAGACTGGTTGATAATGAGATGTAGTATGTATAAAGAAGAAAGAAAAAAAAAACCACGGGTAGGTGGTATACAATTATGGATGGACTGCCGAGTGCCGACACAGAGGTAGCTACAGCCATGGACTACCGTACTGTACTGTGTCTACTGCTAATATAGACTGGATGATAATGAGATGTAGTATGTATAAAGAAGAAAGAAAAAAAAAACCACGGGTAGGTGGTATACAATTATGGATGGACTGCCGAGTGCCGACACAGAGGTAGCTACAGCCGTGGACTACCGTACTGTACTGTGTCTGCTGCTAATATAGACTGGATGATAATGAGATGTAGTATGTATAAAGAAGAAAGAAAATAAAAACACGGGTAGGTGGTATACAATTATGGATGGACTGCCGAGTGCCGACACAGAGGTAGCTACAGCCGTGGACTACCGTACTGTACTGTGTCTGCTGCTAATATAGACTGGTTGATAATGAGATGTAGTATGTATAAAGAAGAAAGAAAAAAAAACCACGGGTAGGTGGTATACAATTATGGATGGACTGCCGAGTGCCGACACAGAGGTAGCTACAGCCGTGGACTACCGTACTGTACTGTGTCTGCTGCTAATATAGACTGGATGATAATGAGATGTAGTATGTATAAAGAAGAAAGAAAAAAAAACCACGGGTAGGTGGTATACAATTATGGATGGACTGCCGAGTGCCGACACAGAGGTAGCTACAGCCGTGGACTACCGTACTGTACTGTGTCTGCTGCTAATATAGACTGGTTGATAATGAGATGTAGTATGTATAAAGAAGAAAGAAAAAAAAAACCACGGGTAGGTGGTATACAATTATGGATGGACTGCCGAGTGCCGACACAGAGGTAGCTACAGCCGTGGACTACCGTACTGTACTGTGTCTGCTGCTAATATAGACTGGATGATAATGAGATGTAGTATGTATAAAGAAGAAAGAAAAAAAAAACCACGGGTAGGTGGTATACAATTATGGATGGACTGCCGAGTGCCGACACAGAGGTAGCTACAGCCGTGAACTACCGTACTGTGTCTGCTGCTAGTATAGACTGGATGATAAATAATGATATAAAAAATATATATATATCACTACTGCAGCCGGACAGGTATATATTATATAATGACGGACCTGCTGGACACTGTCTGTCAGCAGAATGAGTTTTTTAATTTTTATAGAATAAAAAAACACCACACAAGTCACACGACGAGTGTACTTTTTCAGGCAGACAATCACAATATACTATACTGGTGGTCAGTGTGGTCAGGTCACTGGTCACAGTGGTCAGTGGTCAGTCACACTGGCAGTGGCACTCTGGCAGCAAAAGTGTGCACTGTTTAATATGTACTCCTGGCTCCTGCTATAACCTATAACTGCTCCCCAGTCTCCCCCACAATTAAGCTGTGTGAGCACAGTCAGATATTATACATAGATGATGCAGCACACTGGGCTGAGCACAGATATGGTATGTGAGTGTGACTGAGTCACTGTGTATCGTTTTTTTCAGGCAGAGAACAAGAACAGAACGGATTATTAAATAATAATAAATTATAAAACTGCACTGGTGGTCAGGTCACTGGTCATCAGTCACTAGTATAACTCCTCCTAAGCTCCAGTAAGTAAATGAAGTGTCTCACTCTCACTCTCCTATCTATTTTAATTTCTAAACGGAGAGGACGCCAGCCACGTCCTCTCCCTATCAATCTCAATGCACGTGTGAAAATGGCCGCGACGCGCGGCTCCTTATATAGAATCCGAGTCTCGCGATAGAATCCGAGCCTCGCGAGAATCCGACAGCGTGATGATGACGTTCGGGCGCGCTCGGGTTAACCGAGCAAGGCGGGAAGATCCGAGTCGCTCGGACCCGTGTAAAAAAACATGAAGTTCGGGCGGGTTCGGATTCAGAGAAACCGAACCCGCTCATCTCTACTGGACACCCCAGCCGTGGACCGCTCCAACTTCCGGCAAAAAACCCTGCCCATGGGAATCACCCGACAGGCAAAGTTCAACCGACCTAAGAGGGATTGCGCCTCCCGCAACGTAACCTTACTTCGTTCCGAGCACTGCGCAATGGACTCCCGTAGCTGCACGACCTTGTCCTGAGGCAGCCGGCACGCCCCCGCGACCGTATCGATCTCGATACCTAAAAAGGACAAGCAGGAGAGGGGCCCCTCAGTCTTATCCTCGGCCACCGGGACGCCAAAATGCCCCAGCAATGCACGCAGCGAGAACAGCAGGAAACCACAGCGAGGAGAATGCGCGGGCCCCATGCACAAAAATTCATCCAGGTAATGTGCAATCCCGCTACCTCCGCAAGAAAACTCCACACACCAATGTAAAAAGGTGCTGAACTTTTCGAAAAAGGCACACGAAACGGAACACCCCATAGGCAGACACTTGTCAATGAAGTATTCCTTCCCGATGCGGAAACCCATGAATCGAAACAACTCCGGGTGCAAAGGGAGCAAGCGAAAAGCCGATTCAACATCCAGCTTAGCCATGAGGGCCCCCGGGCCACACTCCTGGACCAAGCCCAGAGCATCCTCAAAGGACTGATACACCACCGAACAATATTCCGGCGAAATCGCATCGTTCACCGAGGACCACGATGGATAAGACAAATGCTGAATGAACCGAAACTTACCCGGAGCCTTTTTGGGCACAACCCCCACCAGGGAAATAATAAAATCCTTGATAGGTGGCTGCGCAAAGGGGCCCGCCATTCTCCCCAGGCGAACCTCTTGTTCCACTTTACCTCGAAGCACGTCAGGGAAATCCCGGGCAGACTGCAGGTTCCTGGCGGCCCGAACTAAAACATCCCCCACCACAGGCAAACGAAAACCCGACGCAAAACCCTCCCGCAGAAATCTTGCGTCGTCTGTGTTTGGGTACCATCCTAACCAATTTAGCATGGCCCCCAAACGAACCGGGGTCGGCGCCCTAACTAGCGGCAAGCCCGCCCGTTGCTCTTCCGGCAGGGCCAGCGGCCGCCTTGGCATCAGGTCGCCCCCCGCGGAAGCAATTGAAAGCAGGGTGGGATCCGTTACATCGTAAGCAAAGGTGTCGAAAACGACACCGCTGCCCCAGGGGGCACGTGGCATTGTTGAATGCGAAACACTTCCCCTTCGCCGCCGTCTGCTGCGGAGAACGGGTCGCGTTCCAAGGGCGGCGCGGTGGACCCTCAACCGCTGGTCGAAACTGACACGCCGTTGCGGCCTGCGCCACCGACGCCCCCTTAGCCACCATCTTCACATCCTGCGCTCGCGTGACCCGAAGCCATACCTCCACGTCTTTGCATCCGAAGTCAATGACGTGTAGGCAATCGTGCTTCTGACGGAACTGTTTGTCGTACTGCAGCCACGAATCGTCCTTAGACTGACGCTGCATGTCATGCACGAGGTGAATATACCTGATGATGTTCATGTGTTCATCAGGGCGATCCTCCAAGTAGCACGCCGCGAAAACACAGAAACCCGCCAACCAGTTGTCATACGATCGAAAGGCCTCCGTCCCAATACCGCCCTTCGCGAGCGCTTCCTTACCTTCCCTCTTGGTGTCCTCCGTCAACGTAAAGAGGTCGACGTATTCCCCCCGTCTAATCTTCCTCCTGCAGCTCTCCCGCAATCCCCGCAAGACTGCCGTGTACTCACAGCGAACCACGCCCGGCAAATTACGCCTCCTCCTTTCCCGTCGAGAACTACCACTACTCTTCCGAGACCACTTATCCCTGTGCCGCGCCTCACGCCGCGCGTACCTGATAGCCCTCTTCTTAGCCTTTGCGGTGCTACTAATCGCCGACTGCCACGAAGAAGAAGAAGAGGAAGATCTACTCGACGTACTGCCATACGAGGAAGAAGAGGACCCCTGCGATAAAGCAACTGTATCGGTGTCCCACTCACCGATCGGCCCGCTTCCTGGAGGTGACACGTCCGCCACGACCGGCTCCTCCTCCCGATCGTCCCCCGTATCTGAACCTGCAAAAGAAGGGAAAACCGCAGCCGAAGCCCCCCGGCGGGGATGAAAGCAGACGCCCCCGCCGCCGACGGGGCAGCGCCACCCAGCAGCGAAGCGGCCGAGCCCATAGCGCGACACGCTTGTAGGAACTGCGCCATAGCGGGGCCAGAAACACTAGGGGAAACGGCCACGTCGACCGCGGCAGGAGTCACGGACACGCCACCCGGGGACAGCACCGCCAAAAACGGCGCGAATGCCGCCGTCATTGCCGACACTGCAACCGTAACGGCACAGGGATCCGGAGCCGCAGCCCCAACGGACCCCCTACTCCCCGGGTCCGCAGCAGGGACGGCCCTCGCGCCGCCGCCACGCCGACCCGGGCGGCCCCGACTGGGCCTAGCGCCAGATGGCCGCCGAGCACCCGCATTATTGCGTGAAGCACCAGCCGCCCCCACACTGCCACGGCCCCCACCGCACCCGCCCACCGGGAGAACCGGATGGCCACCGCTCCCAGACCCCTCTCCTCCACTCCTGTCCCCCACAGCAACTGAAGCAGAATCCGGGGAGCCCCCCCCCCCCCCGTTGGAGGCACCAGCGCCAAACGTGCACCAGCTGCCTGGCAGGGGCGGCCTGTGGACAAGCCACGGGCCGCAGCCCTGAAACCAACCCCCTGAAACAGTGGGGATCCTCCATCCCCCACATCCCTTCTTGCCTGCACGACTCTCAGCGGTGGAGGGAGCAGGGGGCCGCGTGCGTCCCCGAGCCGCCGGAGAGGGATTGACGCCAGCGGGCACCCCCGCTGGCTCCCCCCTACGACCTCACGACCGCGTCCTCTGCCGCCCGGCACCTCGTCCCCCCCTAGCCGCCGCTGCGCCGGGAGAATCCCCCGGCGCCCGCGGCACAGCCAGCACAGGAGCGGACGCCTGTGCCGCCGCGCGCACCCGTGGACGGGCACCCGCGGCTGCGTCCAGGGACAGAGCCTCGGGCGTGAGCGCAGCGCCACGGCCCGGGATGAAGAGGGGGCAGGAGAAGCATACCGCACAGGGGCACCAGAGGAGCGGCGGGGACGGGACATGGCGGCCAAAACGATAAAAGTGATGGGCACAGAGAGGGGGTGGGGCACCAGATGTAATGTGGCACAATATAAAAGCCGTCAGTGTGTTAACACAGCAACAATGCAAGCTGCACAAAAAACACAGGAGCACTCACCCCTACCACGACAAAAGCAGAAGAGGCTGACCCAGCCCCTTTCTCAGGCTTAAGAACCCATTCCACCTACCCCCAACATTCATTCCTATTGGCTAACAATAAAACTCCCATAATGCCTTACCGTCCTGCCCCCAGACTAGCTGAGGTTTAACCCACTCCTCTCCTATTCTGTCAATTCGTTCTCCTTTATGCCTTATTTTAGCAATTGTCTGTAGTGAATAGCTTTTCTTGCTTAATAAATTGCTCAGAGTCACCGTTCACATAGAGGTTTAGAGGGACGCGTACCATTGTTTGCTTTCTCTGACATTAACCCTTTGATAATTAGTAAACAGCAGTGATAGAGCCTTTTGCCACACTTTGCACCAGCATTTTGTCTAAGTCTACCCCCAGGAGTAGTTTTAGTAGTAGTGGTGTTGCCCTTAACTACTAGTCAGATTCTGTCTATCGTTTTATAGAATGCAATAGAGAAATGATAGCTAGAATTTGATTAGTTGCTACTGGCAACCACTTTTCATTTTAATAAACTTTAGTAAATATACCCCAGTCTTTTTAATTGTGATGTGTTTTATGTAAGTAGCAGAAATAAATTGTCCGCTAGCATCACCATTTCCATAGGTATACAAAAGTTGCCTTTAGAATATTCCCTCTAGCTTATACTTGCTGACCTTTGAACTGCCCCTTGGGAGGGCAGCCGTCTGGACCGCCCACTTCAGCGGGAAGTGGGCAGTGTTGGCCGGCTCAGAGAGAATTGCCCACTCTTCTGGACATCCAGAAGTGCCACCCAGTTTTCGGGTGCCTCCTGGACAATCCAGGAGAGTAGACAAGTATAATCTAGCCCCCGCGCTGCTACTTTTTGCTCTGCTTACTTACATGTCTATTGCCAAAATAAGTTGTAATTTACCACATATTGGGCCTAATTCTGAGTTGATCGCAGCAGCAAATATTTTAGCAGTTGGGCAAAACCATGTGCACTGCAGGGGAGGCAGATAAAACATGTGCAGAGAGAGATAGATTTGGTTGTGGTGTGTTCAATCTGCAATCTAAATCGCAGTGTAAAAATAAAGCAGCCAGTATTTACCCTGCACAGAAACAAAATAACCCACCCAAATCTAACTCTCCCTGCACATGTTCTATTTGCCTCCCCTGCAGTGCACATGGTTTTGCCCAACTGCTAAAAAATTTCCTGTTGCGATCAACTTGGAATTACCCCCATTGGCCCTCATTCCGAGTTGTTCGCTTGCTAGCTGCTTTTAGCAGCATTGCAAACGCTAGGCCGCCGCCCTCTGGGAGTGTATCTTAGTTTAGCAGAATAGCGAACGAAAGATTAGCAGAACTGCTACTAAATAATTCCTTGCAGTTTCTGAGAAGCTCCAGACCTACTCCTAGATTGCGATCGCCTCAGTCCGTTTAGTTCCCCCGATTCTTCAGCTACTCCTGCGTTTTTACCTGGCACGCCTGCGTTTTTTAGCACACTCCCTGAAAACGGCCAGTTTCCACCCAGAAACACCCACTTCCTGTCAATCACACTACGATCATTGAAAAAACGTTGCTCTAGCTTGTGTAAATCTAAAAAGTTTTGTGTTAAATTACTTAGCACATGCGCACTGCGTACCATGCGCATGCGCATTTTCCAACTAATCGCTGCGTTGCGAAAAACGGAAACGAGCGAACAACTCGGAATGACCACCATTACTGCCACCTTATATTTCTTTACTTTTCCTCTGTTTTGCTATATCACTACATGTCTGAATATGTGTTTTGAGAGGAAAGTATTATCACATGCGTTAAGTGGTAATTGAATTGTCTCCCCTATATATCTAGTTATGCTTTGCTTTAATTGGTAATTGAAATGGCTCCCCTATATATCTAGTTATGCTTTGCTAACAGGAGGCTGACGGGTACCGGATCCTGCTTCTGTGCTGTGACCCCCCGGTGCTGTAAAGTGAGCTGCCGCTTTGCAGCGTCATTTTACTGCAGCACATGGAGGACCTGGTGCCCGGCAGCGCTCACTGGAGCACTGATCCCGAGCTCCTGGGACAGGTAAGTAAGTTTTTTTGTTTTGTTTTGTTTTTTAAAGGTGATCAGCTTGTGTGTCCATCGGACACACAGAGTTGATCACACTGGCCGGGTCCCGAACAGTTTTCTCTGCCAGTGGGCAGAGAAAGCTGGGCAAATGGCTGCTTATCGCAGTGCTGCCTTGTGATTACGCCAGCCTGAGCTGGTGTTAATATCACTTTTTTGTAAGTTTGGCCATATTACATTTCCCAATACAGGTTGAGTATCCCTTATCCAAAATGCTTGGGACCAGAGATATTTTGGATATCGGATTTTTCCGTATTTTGGAATAATTGCATACCATAATGAGATATCATGGTGATGGGACCCAAGTCTAAGCACAGAATACATTTATGTTACATATACACCTTATACACACAGCCTGAAGGCCATTTTAGCCAATATTTTTTATAACTTTGTGCATTAAACAAAGTGTGTCTACATTCACACAATTCATTTATGTTTCATATACACACCTTATGCACACAGCCTGAAGGTCATTTAATACAATATTTTTAATAACTTTGTGTATTAAACAAAGTTTGTGTACATTGAGTCATCAGAAAACAAAAGTTTCACTATCTCACTCTCGCTCAAAAAAGTCCGTATTTCGGAATATTCCGTATTTCGGATATTTGGATATGGGATACTCAACCTGTATAAGTATGGGAAATGCCAGGTGGGTTACTAAAAAAAAATGACAATTAAAGGGTTTGGAGCAGTTTTTCACGAAAACTACTCCAAAAGCCCTTTAATATATTGGGCCTAATTCAGATCTGATTGTAGCAGCAAATTTGTTAGCTAATGGTCAAAACCATCTGCACTGCGGAGGGGGGGGGGGGTGGGGGGGGGGGGGGGGTGTCAGATATAACATGCGCAGAGAGAGTTAGATTTGGGTGGGTTATTTTGTTTCTGTGCAGGGTAAATACTGGCTGCTTTATTTTTACACTGCAATTTAGATTTCAGTTTGAACGCACCCCACCCAAATCTAACTCTCTCTGCACATGTTATATCTGCCCCCCCCCCTGCAGTGCACATGGGCCTAATTCAGACATGATCGCTAGGAGGGCGTTTTTTGCATCCCTGCGATCAGGTAGGCGGTGCCTACAGGGGGAGGGGGAAATCGCTGTGCAGGGGTGCGATCACATGTGTAGGAGAGCTGCACAAACAGAAGTTTGCACAGCCCAGGCCTTACTCTTCCAGTACGATGATCGGGGCCGGAGCCGACGCCAGAAACCCTCCCTTCAAACGCCTGGTCCCTTCAAACGCTGATGTAAATAGAGAAGAGGACCACCAAGAGGCATGATAGCGCTGCTCTGTGCAGGAACTCTGCCCAGCCCCACCGATCAAGTGGAAGCCCGATAACCAATGCTGGAACCGGTCCGCACAACAAGAAGTCAGAGGAAAACAGAAGATTTGGCCAAAACAGAATTGGCCAACATAGCTAGAGGTTTACGGAAGCCACGCTGCCTGGTGAGCGGATTACATAACGGCTTACACCCTAGCCCAGTCAAGGACCCTGAGGGTGTATGTGGAGAACTGCACCCATAAGACTACTGGATTTGTTAACCCAGGACCCCATGGGACAGATTGGTAGAGGAGCAACCACCCGGCCGATGTCTACCAAACATTGAGGACTTCAGAATCGCTACAGGGAGGAGGCCCAATTACAGATTTAGCACCTTCTGCAAATGATACTTAGCACAGAGAAGATTTGCCAGCACCATAGCAAGCTATTGAACCGCCTTGCCAAGTAGAAGACATACTACAGGTCCCCATCTTTACCAACTTTATACGAGCCAGAAGGTAGGTAGTGTATATAGGGAGGGAAGTAGACATAATGCAATTTGCCTATCTGCTAGAACATGCCCTAGGCAGAAGGAAAAAGACAGGCCTTAGTACTAAATATGAGACGAGAGGCGTAAGAGTGCAGGAGCCTGATATAAGGCAAGCAATAATAGTCAGAGCTGTGTATATTATCACTTTCGCCCTATTTCATTTATGTTTAGTAAAAGAAGGGCCTAACACAGTGATTACATCCACATACACACACACACACACAGTAACGCGGTGAAGTATTAGCACATAGTGTGATGCTGTGCTGCCAGACCTGGGAAACAATCAGTGACACAGTATCTGAACACTGTGGCACTTGTCACGTTAGGACCTGGCCTCCGCAAACAAGAAAATATAACTTCACTGGTAGCACAAAAAGCAGGAGCACACAGCATTAATATGGTACCGCGTCCAGGTTACAATCAAGGGACTGCAATGTTCTATTGCTCTAATCGGCATGGCGTCTAAGGCAGTGAATACCCTTCTATGAAATGCACTCTGTACGTGAGCCTATGGGTGGTATTCAATTCTTTTCACCCCCATCCACACCCGTTCAGTTTCTGCTGATGGGCGTGGTATAATCATTTCATCTCGCTACCCTCGGGGTAGCGAGGGCGCCCAGTCCTTTACGCAGCTAAACCTGATTACTATTGGCGCGATATACGCAATAACGGGGATCGCTTTAGAAAGGAGATTGAGAGTGATATATCATTTGAATACCGCCCTATATGTGCCCTGCAGTATGCAATCTTCAACATGGCGAGAATGCAGCTCGGTTGCCGTGACCGCATGCACAGCTAAGACGCACGTGCGTCCTAGATGCGCACCACACCCCAAAATGACAAAATACCTAATCACAAAAACTTTCATATAATGGATAAAAGATTAAATAAATGAACAATATACAATAGGCCAGTCAGTGACCCACGATATTAGGAATCTAGTCCTGGATGGATCACTCCCGTATGTCAAATGGACAATACATTAGATACCTTAATACCTCTTTTACACTAAAATCGTGGGTCGCAGACGGGAGCTTGACACGGATGATACCCGGCAGGCCCCTTTCCCACTGCCGTCTCCAACCAGGCATATTGCCAGGTTGGTGATGTCGCCGATGACATGGCGAGGGCGGCGGTTGGAGATCACATGATCTCCAAGTGCCGCCCGTATTTTTACTGTAAACGGGCTCCCGTTTCCACTGCAGAGTTTGCCGGGTTCCAGGTAAACCCTCTGCCTGTTACTTTAGCGATATGTAAATCGTAGTCTACAACAGGCGTTAGTTGCTGGAGCCAAGACTGGGAATGCTTTGCATTATGGAGTTTGGTAAATCTAATAGCATAGCACCCCCCAGAGAAAGCTATGATGATTGCGGCTGCTGTGGGAAATGGAGGGATCTCCGATATCTGCTGCAGTCCCTCTGTGATACATAGCGGTTATACTATGTTTTTACGCAAATATTTAATGATAAATGGGCCTCTTAAAGTTCAAAGGTCGGTTGCTGCTTATTCACACACTAAACTGATCACAGGGAAAAAAAGAACTTAGCCAGGCACTAATAATGCCATCTTCGCCCTGTATTACCACCATATAGCCCCATGCCCATACGATTCACAAGCTGCTGCAGCTATATATACTGCCGATAACAAAGTAGGCCCTGCTCTGTTACTGAGAGTGACAAGTGGTGGGTTAGCACTGTCTGTACTTTGGGTTATAGGTTAATATTATCCACGGAACACAGGGTTATGTGGTCGCATTGCGGTACCATATGCTGGCTATCTGTAGGAATTATAGATCCCATAACGCCATTATATTGCTATGTAACGCCATTGCAGTCCCAAAATACAACCATAACCCAATAGTAAAGCGCAATAGAATATGCTGGCGCTATATATAAGTGATTGTTAATATTAATAATTAAATCAAGCATACCTGCAACATATAGCGCAATTTATAGCTGGAATAATTGAACCCTCTTGAACCACAGCTATAACAGATTCCCCGGCTCATGGTGATCATTCCGAATTGATCGCTCGCTAGCAGTTTTTAGCAGCCGTGCAAACGCTATGCCGCCTCCCACTGGGATTGTATTTTAGTTTTGCAGAAGTGCGAACGAAAGGATCACAGAGCGGCTACAAAAAATGTTTGTGCAGTTTTAGAGTAGCTCAAAACCTACTCAGTGCTTGTGATCACTTCAGGCTATTCAGTTTTTCCGCCCACTCCCTGAAAACGGTCAGTTGACACCCAGAAACGCCCACTTCATATCAATCACTCTGCGGCCAGCAGTGCGACTGAAATGCTTCGCTAGACCCTGTGTGAAACTACATTGTTCGTTGTAATAGTACGTTGTGCGTGCGCATTGCGCCACATATGCATGCGCAGAAGTGCTGTTTTTTTGCCTCATTGCTGCACAGCGAACGAATGCAGCTAGCGATCAACTCGGAATGACCACCAATGTTCTCAAACGTGGCACATATACTATTGTTAATTGTATTTATTATAATGCATTTTACTTAATACTTGTGTAATTAAGTTGTGCATGGCTGTGCTGGTACATATATTATTATATATGTCATTTGATGAATAACTGCTACTTTTTTTTATACACGTCATTGTAAAAGGTACATTTTTATATTTTAGTCAAAATACTAGCAAATTCGTGCCTTCCGCCCTGTTTTATGCGTGGTTGGTCAGGACCCTGTGTTTCCCTGGTAACAGGAAATCTGTATACAAACCTGAACACCCACTTCCAAAATAGAACCCTTAGATGGTAAAAGTGTGAGGGGAGTAAAAGAGCATTGGAACAGCTTTGTTACAGAATCATCTAATGTTATATATAATAGGTGTCATGTGGATACCACTCTAAAGAAAGCTCACATATACATGACTGTTATTAGAGAAAAGTCTTAGCATACCATCCTACCTGCAAGCTACTTAGAACCGACCGTCTAAAGTGATTGCGGAATATAGAGTGATTGGTAACTGGCTCACGTGCCTCTCGTGCCACTAATGATACCACTATTTACATCATGGGGCTGTTGCAGAAATGTAGGGGGACAAGTGAAAGGCTTGGTAGTTAGAAAAATTATTATAAGCAGCATGATTTCTGAGTTACTTTTAAAGGGATTCTATCATGAAAACCAGTATTTATTATAATCTATGCTTTGCCATATAGGATACCATTAATGTGTTTACAAGGGATACGGTTATTAGGTCGACCACCGCGCCGCAGATCGGATCTCTCTTACTATCTGATCTGCGGTGCAGCACTCCCGAGTCCCATCCATACTCACTAGCAAAAGTCGGGGCCGGCTAAGAGCGGCAGCAGCCCAACACAGACAGGACAGCTGAGCGACGTCTCAGCTGTCCAATAATGTATGAAGAAGCAGCCTGACGCTCAGTTATTGGTTAGGCGTGCAGGCGGCAGGGAAGGAGGAGGGATCCCTTCCCTAGCAGCGAAGTGGAGCGTGTAGCCGTGATCTGCCTGGAGGCTATTGTATTGCCAGCAGACGACCCCCCCCCCCAAAAAAAAAAAAAAATAAGGCTGGCTGTATATATATATATATATATATATATATATATATATAGTCCAGAATGACCCGGCACTCTTTTGCCCTTTAAGTATCAGTAATTTGCTCACGGTGCCTTCCCTCCGGGTATTGCAGCCCAGGTATATACAGGAACAGAATGAGCGGCACTCCGAGTCTTGGTACAAGTGAAATAAAGTGCAAAGACTTTTATTTGTCAATCACACATGATCTACGTTTCGGGGTCGCAGCCCCGTCGTCAGGATAAGTGCAGACTTGCCTACTCTCCCGGAATGGCCGGGAGGCTCCCGAAAATCGGGTGACCCTCCCGGCCCCCCGGAAGAGCAGGCAAGTCTCCCGGTTACAGGGGTCCCCCCTCTGCCCGGCCGCCCACTTAGCGAGTAAAGTGGGCGGTCCGGGAAGGCGATGACGCGATTCTTGTTGAATCGCGTCATCATAGCCACGCCCCCTGCTGTATAATGCCTGCAATAGCGGCATTACACAGCGGGGGGCGGGGCTTACACGGGACGATTCCCGTAGCCACGCCCCGGTCCGCCTCTGACACACCCCTGCCTACGCCACGCCTCCGGCCCGCCCCCCTCTGCACTTACATCGCAGCCCGACCCCCTGCAGCACCGACCTGGCTGCTCTCTCCCGGAGAGAGCAGCCAAAAAGTCGGTAAGTATGGATAAGTGACAATAACAATTAGTGCTGTATAAATACCTTAAAACCAGGATGACTCCTCCCGCCAGCACAGCCGGTATCCGGGCGGCGTGGGCTGTCCTGGCGGGAGGAGTTTTTAGGTATTTATACAGCACTAATTGTTATTGTCACTTATCCTGACGACGGGGCTGCGACCCCGAAACGTAGATCATGTGTGATTGACAAATAAAAGTCTTTGCACTTTATTTCACTTGTACCAAGACTCGAGTGCCGCCCATTCTGTTCCTGTGTATATATATATATATATATATACACACAGTGGGGCAAAAAAGTATTTGGACAACCACCGATTGTGCAAGTTGACCCACTTAAAAAGATGAGAGATGTCTGTAATTTCTATCATAGGTACACTTCAACTGTGGGAGACAGAATCTGAAGGGGAAAAAAACACTAGGAAATCACATTGTATGATTTTTAAACAATTTACTTGTATATTCTTGTGGAAAATAAATATTTGGACAATCAAAAAGTTTAACTCAATACTTTGTAATATAACCTCGGTTGGCAATTACAGAGGTCAAACGTTTCCTGTAGTTCTTCACCAGGTTTGCACACACTGTAGCAGGTATTCTGGCTCACTCTTCCATGCGTGGTGAGTGTAGTGAGCCCGCAAAGGGACGCTCGCTGCCGGGATCCCAGCTGTCGGCCTCCTGACTGCCGGGATCCCGACCGCCGGGATCTCGTACTGATCATATATATATATATATATATATATATATATATATATACATACAATCAAGGATGCGGCACTCACGAACACTTTGAAAGGAATCACAGACACCAGTAGGTATAGTCAACGTTTCAATCCTTTACGGATTTTCGTCAGGAACAAGCATGATGCTTGTTCCTGACGAAAATCCGTAAAGGATTGAAACGTTGACTATACCTACTGGTGTCTGTGATTCCTTTCAAAGTGTTCGTGAGTGCCGCATCCTTGATTGTACATGTTTTATTTATGAGGGCACCAGAACCAGCTATATACTAGGTGGAGTGCCGGGTAAATTGCATTGTGTATATATATATATATATATATATATATATAATAAGAATTTACTCACCGGTAATTCTATTTCTCGTAGTCCGTAGTGGATGCTGGGAACTCCGTAAGGACCATGGGGAATAGCGGGCTCCGAAGGAGGCTGGGCACTCTAGAAAGATCTTAGACTACCTGGTGTGCACTGGCTCCTCCCACTATGACCCTCCTCCAAGCCTCAGTTAGGTACTGTGCCCGGACGAGCGTACACAATAAGGAAGGATTTTGAATCCCGGGTAAGACTCATACCAGCCACACCAATCACACCGTACAACTCGTGATATGAAACACAGTTAACAGTATGAAACAATAGAGCCTCTCAACAGATGGCTCAACAATAACCCGATTTAGTTAACAATAACTATGTACAAGTAATGCAGATAAACCGCACTTGGGATGGGCGCCCAGCATCCACTACGGACTACGAGAAATAGAATTACCGGTGAGTAAATTCTTATTTTCTCTAACGTCCTAGTGGATGCTGGGAACTCCGTAAGGACCATGGGGATTATACCAAAGCTCCCAAACGGGCGGGAGAGTGCGGATGACTCTGCAGCACCGAATGAGAGAACTCCAGGTCCTCCTCAGCCAGGGTATCAAATTTGTAGAATTTTGCAAACGTGTTTGCCCCTGACCAAGTAGCTGCTCGGCAAAGTTGTAAAGCCGAGACCCCTCGGGCAGCCGCCCAAGATGAGCCCACCTTCCTTGTGGAATGGGCATTGACAGATTTTGGCTGTGGCAGGCCTGCCACAGTATGTGCAAGCTGAATTGTACTACAAATCCAACGAGCAATAGTCTGCTTAGAAGCAGGAGCACCCAGCTTGTTGGGTGCATATAGGATAAACAGCGAGTCAGATTTTCTGACTCCAGCCGTCCTGGAAACATATATTTTCAGGGCCCTGACAACGTCTAGCAACTTGGAGTCCTCCAAATCCTTAGTAGCCGCAGGCACCACAATAGGCTGGTTCAGGTGAAACGCTGACACCACCTTAGGGAGAAATTGGGGACGAGTCCTCAATTCTGCCCTATCCATATGGAAAATCAAATAAGGGCTTTTACAACACAAAGCCGCCAATTCTGATACTCGCCTGGCAGAAGCCAAGGCCAATAACATAACCACCTTCCATGTGAGATATTTCAGATCCACGGTTTTTAGTGGTTCAAACCAAAGTGATTTTAAGAAAACTCAACACCACGTTGAGATCCCAAGGTGCCACAGGAGGCACAAACGGGGGCTGACTATGCAGCACTCCTTTTATAAATGTCTGAACTTCAGGTACTGAAGCTAGTTCTTTTTTGAAAGAAAATCGACAGAGCCGAGATCTGTACCTTAATGGAACCCAATTTAAGGCCCATAGTCACTCCTGCTTGCAGGAAATGCAGAAATCGACCTAGTTGAAATTCCTCTGTTGGGGCCCTTTCGGCCTCACACCATGCAACATATTTTCGCCATATGCGTTGATAATGAGTTGCTGTAACCACTTTCCTGGCTTTAGTAAGCGTAGGAATTACTTCCTCCGGAATACCCTTTTCCTTCAGGATCCGGCGTTCAACCGCCATGCCGTCAAACGCAGCCGCGGTAAGTCTTGGAACAGACAGGGCCCCTGCTGCCGCAGGTCCTGACTGAGTGGCAGAGGCCATTGGTCCTCTGATATAAATTCTTGAAGTTCTGGGTACCAAGCTCTTCTTGGCCATCCACGAGTATCGTTCTTACTCCTCGCCTTCTTATTATTCTCAGTACCTTTGGTATGAGAGGCAGAGGGGAGAACACCTAAACCGACTGGTACACCCACGGTGTTACCAGAGCGTCCATAGCTATCGCCTGAGGGTCCCTTGACCTGGAGCAATATCTTTTTTAGCTTTTTGTTAAGGCGGGACGCCATCATGTCCACCTGTGGCCTTTCCCAATGGTGTACAATCCTATTGGAAGACTTCTGGAGGAAGTCCCCATTCTCCCGGGTGGAGGTCGTGTCTGTTGAGAAGATCTGCTTCCCAGTTGTCCACTCCGGGAATGAACACTGCTGACAGTGCTAACACATGATTTTCCGCCTATCGGAGAATCCTTGTGGCTTCTGCCATCGCCATCCTGCTTTTTGTGCCGCCCTGTTGATTACATGAGCGACTGCCGTGATGTTGTCTGATTGGATCAGTACCGGCTGGTTTTGAAGCAGAGGCCTTGCTGGCCTCAGGGCATTGTAAATGGCCCTCAGATCCAGAATATTTATGTGTAGGGAAATAACCTGACTTGACCAAAGTCCCTGGAAGTTTCTTCCCTATGCGACTGCCCCCCAGCCTCAAAGACTGGAATCCATGGTCACTAGGACCTAGTCCTGTATGCCGAACCTGCGGCCCTCTTGAAGATGGGCACTCTGCAGCCACCACAGTAGAGATACCCTGGTCCTTGGAGACAGGGTTATCAGCCTATGCATCGGAAGATGAGATCCAGGCCACTTGTCCAACAGGTCCCTCTGAAAAGTTCTTGTATGGAACCTGCCTAATGTGATTGCTTCGTAAGAAGCTACCATTTTTCCCAGGACTCGCGTGCAATGATGCACCGCTACCTATTTTGGTTTTCAGGAGGTCTCTGACTAGAGATGACAACTCCTTGGCTTTCTCCTCCGGGAGAAACACTATTTCTGGTTTATGTCCAGAACCATCCCCAGGAACAGTAGACGTGTCATAGGAACCAGCTGTGACTTTGGACTGTTTAGAATCCACCTATGCTGTTGTAGCACTTTCCAAAATAGTGCTACCCCGACTACCAACTGCTCCTTGGACCTCGCCCTTATAACGAGATTGTCCAATTACGGGATAATTACAACTCCCTTTTTTTGAAGGAGTATCATCATTTCGGCCATTACCTTGATAAAACACCCTCGGTGCCATGTACAGTCCAAACGGCAGTGTCTGGACTTGGTAATGGTAATCCTGTACCACAAATCTGAGGTACTCCTGGCGAGGATGGTAAATGGGGACATGCAGGTAAGCATCCTTGATGTCACGGGATACCATGTAATCCCCCTCGTCCAGGCTTGCAATAACCGCCCTGAGCGATTCCATCTTGAACTTGAATTTTTTTATGTTCAAGGATTTTAAATATAAAATGGGTCACACCGAACCATGCGGTTTCGGTACCCCAACCCGTGTGGAATAGTAACCCCGTCCTTGTTGAAGTAGGGGCACCTTGAGTATTACCTGCTGGGAATACCGCTTATTAATTGCCTCTAGCACAGCCTCCCTGCTTGAGGGAGTTGTCAGCAAGGCATATTTTAGGAAACGGCTGGGGGGAGACATCTCTAATTCCAGCTTGTACCCCTGAAATACTACTTGGAAGAAACAGGGATCCACCTGTGAGCGAGCCCACTAATTGCTGAAATTTTTGAGGCGGCCCCCCACCGTACCTGGCTACACCTGTGGAGCACCCGCGTCATGGTGTGTACTCACAGGAGGCGGGGGAAGAATCTTGATTCTGGGAACAGGCTGACTGGTGCAGCTTTTTCCCTCTACCCTTGTCTCTGTACAGAAAGGAAGCGCCATTTGACCCGCTTGCTTTTCTGAAGCCGAAAGGACTGTACCTTTTTCTGTGAGGAAACCTGAGGTAAAATTATTTCTTCCCAGCAGTTGCTGTGGATACGAGGTCCCAGAGACCATCCCCAAATAATTCCTCACTCTTATAAGGCTCTCTATGTGCTTTTTAAGTCAGCATCACCTGTCCAGTGACAGGTCTCTAATACCCTCCTGACAGAATGGACATTACATTTATTTTGGATGCCAGCCGGCAAAATATCCCTCTGTGCATCCCCCATATATAAGACGACGTCTTTAATATGTTTTTATGTTTGCCAACTAGTATCCCTGTTTGACAGGGTCACCGACCACGCTGCAGCAGCACTATCTGCAGGTCTCAGTCTAGTGCCTGAGTGTGTAAATACAGACTTCAGGATAGCCTCCTGTTTTTTTTTTTTTTTATCAACAGGTACCTATTAAAGTGGCCGTATCCTAAGACGGCAGTGCCACCTTTTTTGACAAACGTGTGAGCGCCTTATCCACCCTAGGGGATATCTCCCAGCGTAACTTATCCTCCTGGCGGGAAAGAGTACGCCATCAGTAACTTTTTATAAATTACCAGTTTCTTAACGGGGGAACCCACGCTTTTCACACACTTCATTTATTCATCTGATGGGGGAACAAAACACTGCCTGTTTTTTCTCCCCAAACCTAAAACCCATTTATAGAGGTTAAAGTCAGAAATGTATAACACATTTTTTATTGCCGGGATCAAGTCACGGATTGGATTGTGTATATGTCTCCACCTTGTCGACACTGGAGTCAGACTCCGTGTCGACATCTGTGTCTGCCATCTGAGAGAGCGGGCGTTTTTGAGCCCCTGATGGCCTTTGAGACGCCTGGGCAGGCGCGGGCTGCGAAGCCGGCTGTCCCACTGCTGTTACGTCATCCACCCTTTTATGTAAGGAGTTGACACTGTCGGTTAATACCTTTTACCTCTCTATCCACTCTGGTGTCGGCCCCACAGGGGGCGACATCACATATATCGGCCTCTGTTCCGTCACCATATAAGCCTCCTCATTCAACATGTCGACACAGCCATACCGACACACTGCAGACACACAGGGAATGCTCTAAACGAGGACAGGACCCACAAAAGCCCTTTGGGGGGACAGAGTGAGAGTATGCCAGCACACACCAGAGCGCTATATACTGCAGGGACTAACTGAGTTATGTCCCCTATAGCTTTATATCTATATATATAATGTATACTGCGCCTAAATTTAGTGCCCCCTCTCTCTTTTTTTAACCCTTGTAGACTGCAGGGGAGAGCCAGGGAGCTTCCCTCCAACGGAGCTGTGAGGGAAAATGGCGCCAGTGTGCTGAGGAGATAGGCTCCGCCCCTTTTTCGCGGCCTATTCTCCCGTTTTTTATGGACTTCTGGCAGGGGTATTTACCTCATATATAGCCCCTGGGGCTATATATTGAGGTATTTTTGCCAGCCAAGGTGTTTTTATTGCTGCCTCAGGGCGCCCCCCCCCCAGCGCCCTGCACCCTCAGTGACCGGAGTATGAAGTGTGTGAGAGGAGCAATGGCGCACAGCTGCAGTGCTGTGCGCTACCTTGGTGAAGACTGAGTCTTCATGCCGCCGATTTTCCGGACCATCTTCTTGCTTCTGGCTCTGTAAGGGGGACGGCGGCGCGGCTCCGGGACCGAACATCAAGGCTGGGCCTGCGGTCGATCCCTCTGGAGCTAATGGTGTCCAGTAGCCTAAGAAGCCCAATCCGGCTGCAAGCAGGCGAGTTCGCTTCTTCTCCCCTTAGTCCCTCGCTGCAGTGAGCCTGTTGCCAGCAGGTCTCACTGAAAAGAACAAATTCTAAGACTATAACTTTCTAAGAGCTCAGGAGAGCCCCTAGTGTGCATCCAACCTCGGCCGGGCACGAAATCTAACTGAGGCTTGGAGGAGGGTCATAGTGGGAGGAGCCAGTGCACACCAGGTAGTCTAAGATCTTTCTAGAGTGCCCAGCCTCCTTCGGAGCCCGCTATTCCCCATGGTCCTTACGGAGTTCCCAGCATCCACTAGGACGTTAGAGAAATATATATATATATACACACATACACACATGTAGGTGGTCATTCCGAGTGGATCGCTCACTAGCAGTTTTTAGCAGCCGTGCAAACACTATGCCGCCGCCCACTGGGAGTGTATTCTAGCTTAGCAGAAGTGCGAACGGTTGTATCGCAGAACGGCTACAAAGTTTTTTTGTGTAATTTCAGAGTAGCTCAAAACCTACTCAGCGTTTGCGATCACTTCAGACTATTCAGTTCCGGATTTGACGTCACAAACCCGCCCAGCGTTCGCTCAGCCACGCCTGCGTTTTTCCGCACACTCCCTGAAAACGGTCAGTTGCCACCCAGAAACACCCACTTCATGTCAATCAATCTGCAGCAAGCAGTGCGACTGAAATGCATCGCTAGACCCTGTGCAAAACTGCATCGTTCGTTGTACCCATACGTCATGTGTGCGCATTGCGCCGCATACGCATGCGCAGAACTGCTGTCTTTTAGACTGATTGCTGCACTGCGAACAAATGCAGCTAACGATCAACTCAGAATGACCCCCATAGTCATTTGTGAAAATTCTTCTAAAAGAAAAATTGTCTCCACAGTTCATAAATAGTCCCTAGAAATATATTTGTCCCGAAAAAGATTATATTTATATACATATAGTTATTTTTGGCTTGAGGAGCCTGCACACTGCACGCACCAAGCGCCGAGTGTCTGGTTCTTCCTTTATTGCTCCTCTCCCTGTCACATCGAGATCATACATACCTCAGTTTCTTTTTAGGTGACTCAGCTATACAACATTCAAATTCATACAGTAGTTTTTGCGTGATGCCGGAACGAACAGACAGACAAAGGGGCAGATGTATTAAACCTGGTGAAGTGATAAAGTGGATGGAGATAAAGTTCCAGCCAGTCAGCTCCTGACGGTCATTTTTCAAACCCACCCTTTGACATGGAAGTTAGGAGCTGATTGGCTGGTGCGTTATCACCTTCCACTTTATCACTTCACCAGGCTTAATAAATCTGCCCCAAACTGACTTTTTTTTTTTGTCTCCATAGTTCATACACAGTCCCAAGGAGTATTTATTTATTTATTTATTTATTAACAGTTTCTTATATCGCGCAGCATATTCCGTTGCGCTTTACAATTAGAACAACAGTAATCAAACAAAACTGGGCAAAAACAGACAGACATAGAGGTAGGAAGGCCCTGCTCGCAAGCTTACAATCTATAGGGAGTACATTTCTCCCACAAATTCTATGTACAGACACAGCTATTGCAACTTTATTATAAGTATAGACTAGGCAACTTAGTCCTAACTATATAAAACACTGATGATGAAAACTAGACTGCTGAGCGTGATATTTGTTTCAGAAAGGGTGGAGAATGCGCATCTGTCTAGGTTTTCCTATGCTTGTAATGCGAGTGGACCTTTAAAATGGCTAGTAACCAAAACACCTCCATGAGGAGGGACAGGATCTTCCTTAAAGCAGGCTGAAGCATGGTGCATGTATGACAGAACCGGGACATTGGGTATTAAAAAAAACAAAGTAACCTTTGCTGTCAGGAATTAAAGAACATTAAGAAGGGCAAACCAGTAATGTATTGGAAGACAAACTTACCTTTAAATTAATAATTGGGTGGGCCAGATGCCATGTAATAGTGTTTAATGCTGGTGACATTTTCACTTGTGCATGGCTTTTTTACGCCCACCTTCTAAATCGCCATAATCACACACTTCAGTTCGACCATGGGCGTACTCAATGCTCCTTTGTATATCCACGGACCTATAAAACTACTACTGAGTGGAACTCATGGTCTTCTGTTCCACACTACCGTTGCTCCTAGATCTCTAGCTCTGCGCCCATAATTCCTCATGCATATCTCTGTACAGCAACACACAAGTATGTGTATGGTCCATAAATTCACTTTCATGATGCCACAGCAGCATTTACAGAGTGCTTTCAGTTTATCAAGGAGCCATCCTTTCTCTGGAGACAAATTAATATCTTTTATGATCCAGTGTTTCTTATTTGTTGACTTTGGTATGTTGCACAATCAAAATGTCTGTAAATGAGAGGATATTAGATGTCAGCAAGGAATTCACTGAGCTTCTTGGTACAGCTAGCAATCTATATATGGTGTTTACATTTTCCTTATAGTCTACATTAGTGGGTATCTATTTTTCCCTTACAGTACATGGTGCTCTATAAATACTGAAGTAATTATTGTTTTATACAAGTTACAATATATCATCTAAAATCTGTATTATAATAGTGTTCTCAAGCCTTTGTTTTCTGTGCTTTCCTTAATTTTCCCTATCTCTTTATCCTCACTTTTTAGTCCTCTATTTCTAGAGATGAGCGCCTGAAATTTTTCGGGTTTTGTGTTTTGGTTTTGGGTTCGGTTCCGCGGCCGTGTTTTGGGTTCGACCGCGTTTTGGCAAAACCTCACCGAATTTTTTTTGTCGGATTCGGGTGTGTTTTGGATTCGGGTGTTTTTTTAAAAAAAACCCTAAAAAACAGCTTAAATCATAGAATTTGGGGGTCATTTTGATCCCATATTATTATTAACCTCAAAAACCATAATTTCCACTCATTTTCAGTCTATTCTGAATACCTCACACCTCACAATATTATTTTTAGTCCTAAAATTTGCACCAAGGTCGCTGGATGACTAAGCTAAGCGACACTAGTGGCCGACACAAACACCTGGCCCATCTAGGAGTGGCACTGCAGTGTCACGCAGGATGTCCCTTCCAAAAAACCCTCCCCAATCAGCACATGACGCAAAGAAAAAAAGAGGCGCAATGAGGTAGCTGACTGTGTGAGTAAGATAAGCGACCCTAGTGGCCGACACAAACACCGGGCCCATTTAGGAGTGGCACTGCAGTGTCACGCAGGATGTCCCTTCCAAAAAACCCTCCCCAATCAGCACATGACGCAAAGAAAAAAAGAGGCGCAATGAGGTAGCTGACTGTGTGAGTAAGATTAGCGACCCTAGTGGCCGACACAAACGCCGGGCCCATTTAGGAGTGGCACTGCAGTGTCACGCAGGATGTCCCTTCCAAAAAACCCTCCCCAATCAGCACATGACGCAAAGAAAAAAAGAGGCGCAATGAGGTAGCTGACTGTGTGAGTAAGATTAGCGACCCTAGTGGCCGACACAAACACCGGGCCCATTTAGGAGTGGCACTGCAGTGTCACGCAGGATGTCCCTTCCAAAAAACCCTCCCCAATCAGCACATGACGCAAAGAAAAAAAGAGGCGCAATGAGGTAGCTGACTGTGTGAGTAAGATTAGCGACCCTAGTGGCCGACACAAACACCGGGCCCATTTAGGAGTGGCACTGCAGTGTCACGCAGGATGTCCCTTCCAAAAAACCCTCCCCAATCAGCACATGACGCAAAGAAAAAAAGAGGCGCAATGAGGTAGCTGACTGTGTGAGTAAGATTAGCGACCCTAGTGGCCGACACAAACACCGGGCCCATTTAGGAGTGGCACTGCAGTGTCACGCAGGATGTCCCTTCCAAAAAACCCTCCCCAATCAGCACATGACGCAAAGAAAAAAAGAGGCGCAATGAGGTAGCTGACTGTGTGAGTAAGATTAGCGACCCTAGTGGCCGACACAAACACCGGGCCCATTTAGGAGTGGCACTGCAGTGTCACGCAGGATGTCCCTTCCAAAAAACCCTCCCCAATCAGCACATGACGCAAAGAAAAAAAGAGGCGCAATGAGGTAGCTGACTGTGTGAGTAAGATTAGCGACCCTAGTGGCCGACACAAACACCGGGCCCATTTAGGAGTGGCACTGCAGTGTCACGCAGGATGTCCCTTCCAAAAAACCCTCCCCAATCAGCACATGACGCAAAGAAAAAAAGAGGCGCAATGAGGTAGCTGACTGTGTGAGTAAGATTAGCGACCCTAGTGGCCGACACAAACACCGGGCCCATTTAGGAGTGGCACTGCAGTGTCACGCAGGATGTCCCTTCCAAAAAACCCTCCCCAATCAGCACATGACGCAAAGAAAAAAAGAGGCGCAATGAGGTAGCTGACTGTGTGAGTAAGATTAGCGACCCTAGTGGCCGACACAAACACCGGGCCCATTTAGGAGTGGCACTGCAGTGTCACGCAGGATGTCCCTTCCAAAAAACCCTCCCCAAACAGCACATGACGCAAAGAAAAATAAAAGAAAAAAGAGGTGCAAGATGGAATTGTCCTTGGGCCCTCCCACCCACCCTTATGTTGTATAAACAAAACAGGACATGCACACTTTAACCAACCCATCATTTCAGTGACAGGGTCTGCCACACGACTGTGACTGATATGACGGGTTGGTTTGGACCCCCCCAAAAAAAGAAGCTATTAATCTCTCCTTGCACAAACTGGCTCTACAGAGGCAAGATGTCCACCTCATCATCACCCTCCGATATATCACCGTGTACATCCCCCTCCTCACAGATTATCAATTCGTCCCCACTGGAATCCACCATCTCAGCTCCCTGTGTACTTTGTGGAGGCAATTGCTGCTGGTCAATGTCTCCGCGGAGGAATTGATTATAATTCATTTTAATGAACATCATCTTCTCCACATTTTCTGGATGTAACCTCGTACGCCGATTGCTGACAAGGTGAGCGGCGGCACTAAACACTCTTTCGGAGTACACACTTGTGGGAGGGCAACTTAGGTAGAATAAAGCCAGTTTGTGCAATGGCCTCCAAATTGCCTCTTTTTCCTGCCAGTATAAGTATGGACTGTGTGACGTGCCTACTTGGATGCGGTCACTCATATAATCCTCCACCATTCTTTCAATGGTGAGAGAATCATATGCAGTGACAGTAGACGACATGTCCGTAATCGTTGTCAGGTCCTTCAGTCCGGACCAGATGTCAGCATCAGCAGTCGCTCCAGACTGCCCTGCATCACCGCCAGCGGGTGGGCTCGGAATTCTGAGCCTTTTCCTCGCACCCCCAGTTGCGGGAGAATGTGAAGGAGGAGATGTTGACAGGTCGCGTTCCGCTTGACTTGACAATTTTCTCACCAGCAGATCTTTCAACCCCAGCAGACTTGTGTCTGCCGGAAAGAGAGATCCAAGGTAGGCTTTAAATCTAGGATCGAGCACGGTGGCCAAAATGTAGTGCTCTGATTTCAACAGATTGACCACCCGTGAATCCTTGTTAAGCGAATTAAGGGCTCCATCCACAAGTCCCACATGCCTAGCGGAATCGCTCCGTGTTAGCTCCTCCTTCAATGTCTCCAGCTTCTTCTGCAAAAGCCTGATGAGGGGAATGACCTGACTCAGGCTGGCAGTGTCTGAACTGACTTCACGTGTGGCAAGTTCAAAGGGCATCAGAACCTTGCACAACGTTGAAATCATTCTCCACTGCGCTTGAGACAGGTGCATTCCACCTCCTATATCGTGCTCAATTGTATAGGCTTGAATGGCCTTTTGCTGCTCCTCCAACCTCTGAAGCATATAGAGGGTTGAATTCCACCTCGTTACCACTTCTTGCTTCAGATGATGGCAGGGCAGGTTCAGTAGTTTTTGGTGGTGCTCCAGTCTTCTGTACGTGGTGCCTGTACGCCGAAAGTGTCCCGCAATTCTTCTGGCCACCGACAGCATCTCTTGCACGCCCCTGTCGTTTTTTAAATAATTCTGCACCACCAAATTCAAGGTATGTGCAAAACATGGGACGTGCTGGAATTTGCCCATATTTAATGCACACACAATATTGCTGGCGTTGTCCGATGCCACAAATCCACAGGAGAGTCCAATTGGGGTAAGCCATTCCGCGATGATCTTCCTCAGTTGCCGTAAGAGGTTTTCAGCTGTGTGCGTATTCTGGAAACCGGTGATACAAAGCGTAGCCTGCCTAGGAAAGAGTTGGCGTTTGCGAGATGCTGCTACTGGTGCCGCCGCTGCTGTTCTTGCGGCGGGAGTCCATACATCTACCCAGTGGGCTGTCACAGTCATATAGTCCTGACCCTGCCCTGCTCCACTTGTCCACATGTCCGTGGTTAAGTGGACATTGTGTACAGCTGCATTTTTTAGGACACTGGTGACTCTTTTTCTGAGGTCTGTGTAAATTTTCGGTATCGCCTGCCTAGAGAAATGGAACCTAGATGGTATTTGGTACCGGGGACACAGTACCTCCAACAAGTCTCTAGTTGGCTCTGCAGTAATGATGGATACCGGAACCACGGTTCTCACCACCCAGGATGCCAAGGCCTCAGTTATCCGCTTTGCAGTAGGATGACTGCTGTGATATTTCATCTTCCTCGCAAAGGACTGTTGGACAGTCAATTGCTTGGTGGAAGTAGTAAAAGTGGTCTTACGACTTCCCCTCTGGGATGACCATCGACTCCCAGCAGCAACAACAGCAGCGCCAGCAGCAGTAGGCGTTACACGCAAGGATGCATCGGAGGAATCCCAGGCAGGAGAGGAATCGTCAGAATTGCCAGTGACATGGCCTGCAGGACTATTGGCATTCCTGGGGAAGGAGGAAATTGACACTGAGGGAGTTGGTGGGGTGGTTTGCGTGAGCTTGGTTACAAGAGGAAGGGATTTACTGGTCAGTGGACTGCTTCCGCTGTCACCCAAAGTTTTTGAACTTGTCACTGTCTTATTATGAATGCGCTGCAGGTGACGTATAAGGGAGGATGTTCCGAGGTGGTTAACGTCCTTACCCCTACTTATTACAGCTTGACAAAGGGAACACACGGCTTGACACCTGTTGTCCGCATTTCTGTTGAAATACCTCCACACCGAAGAGCTGATTTTTTTGGTATTTTCACCTGGCATGTCAACGGCCATATTCCTCCCACCGACAACAGGTGTCTCCCCGGGTGCCTGACTTAAACAAACCACCTCACCATCAGAATCCTCCTGGTCAATTTCCTCCCCAGCGCCAGCAACACCCATATCCTCCTCATCCTGGTGTACTTCAACACTGACATCTTCAATCTGACTATCAGGAACTGGACTGCGGGTGCTCCTTCCAGCACTTGCAGGGGGCGTGCAAATGGTGGAAGGCGCATGCTCTTCACGTCCAGTGTTGGGAAGGTCAGGCATCGCAACCGACACAATTGGACTCTCCTTGTGGATTTGGGATTTCGAAGAATGCACAGTTCTTTGCTGTGCTTTTGCCAGCTTGAGTCTTTTCATTTTTCTAGCGAGAGGCTGAGTGCTTCCATCCTCATGTGAAGCTGAACCACTAGCCATGAACATAGGCCAGGGCCTCAGCCGTTCCTTGCCACTCCGTGTGGTAAATGGCATATTGGCAAGTTTACGCTTCTCCTCCGACAATTTTATTTTAGGTTTTGGAGTCCTTTTTTTTACTGATATTTGGTGTTTTGGATTTGACATGCTCTGTACTATGACATTGGGCATCGGCCTTGGCAGACGACGTTGCTGGCATTTCATCGTCTCGGCCATGACTAGTGGCAGCAGCTTCAGCACGAGGTGGAAGTGGATCTTGATCTTTCCCTAATTTTGGAACCTCAACATTTTTGTTCTCCATATTTTAATAGGCACAACTAAAATGCACCTCAGGTAAACAATGGAGATGGATGGATACTAGTATACAATTATGGACGGACTGCCGAGTGCCGACACAGAGGTAGCCACAGCCGTGAACTACCGTACTGTACTGTGTCTGCTGCTAATATAGACTGGTTGATAAAGAGATGTCGTAGTATGTATGTATGAAGAAGAAAGAAAAAAAAACCACGGTTAGGTGGTATACAATTATGGACGGACTGCCGAGTGCCGACACAGAGGTAGCCACAGCCGTGAACTACCGTACTGTACTGTGTCTGCTGCTAATATAGACTGGTTGATAAAGAGATGTCGTAGTATGTATGTATGAAGAAGAAAGAAAAAAAAACCACGGTTAGGTGGTATACAATTATGGACGGACTGCCGAGTGCCGACACAGAGGTAGCCACAGCCGTGAACTACCGTACTGTACTGTGTCTGCTGCTAATATAGACTGGTTGATAAAGAGATGTCGTAGTATGTATGTATGAAGAAGAAAGAAAAAAAAACCACGGGTAGGTGGTATACAATTATGGACGGACTGCCGAGTGCCGACACAGAGGTAGCCACAGCCGTGAACTACCGTACTGTACTGTGTCTGCTGCTAATATAGACTGGTTGATAAAGAGATGTCGTAGTATGTATGTATGAAGAAGAAAGAAAAAAAAACCACGGTTAGGTGGTATACAATTATGGACGGACTGCCGAGTGCCGACACAGAGGTAGCCACAGCCGTGAACTACCGTACTGTACTGTGTCTGCTGCTAATATAGACTGGTTGATAAAGAGATGTCGTAGTATGTATGTATGAAGAAGAAAGAAAAAAAAACCACGGGTAGGTGGTATACAATTATGGACGGACTGCCGAGTGCCGACACAGAGGTAGCCACAGCCGTGAACTACCGTACTGTACTGTGTCTGCTGCTAATATAGACTGGTTGATAAAGAGATGTCGTAGTATGTATGTATAAAGAAGAAAGAAAAAAAAACCACGGTTAGGTGGTATACAATTATGGACGGACTGCCGAGTGCCGACACAGAGGTAGCCACAGCCGTGAACTACCGTACTGTACTGTGTCTGCTGCTAATATAGACTGGTTGATAAAGAGATGTCGTAGTATGTATGTATGAAGAAGAAAGAAAAAAAACCACGGTTAGGTGGTATACAATTATGGACGGACTGCCGAGTGCCGACACAGAGGTAGCCACAGCCGTGAACTACCGTACTGTACTGTGTCTGCTGCTAATATAGACTGGTTGATAAAGAGATGTCGTAGTATGTATGTATAAAGAAGAAAGAAAAAAAAACCACGGTTAGGTGGTATACAATTATGGACGGACTGCCGAGTGCCGACACAGAGGTAGCCACAGCCGTGAACTACCGTACTGTACTGTGTCTGCTGCTAATATAGACTGGTTGATAAAGAGATGTAGTAGTATGTATGTATAAAGAAGAAAGAAAAAAAAACCACGGGTAGGTGGTATACAATTATGGATGGACTGCCGAGTGCCGACACAGAGGTAGCTACAGCCGTGAACTACCGTACTGTGTCTGCTGCGACTGGATGATAAATAATGATATAAAAAATATATATATATCACTACTGCAGCCGGACAGGTATATATATTATATAATGACGGACCTGCTGGACACTGTCTGTCAGCAGAATGAGTTTTTTATAGAATAAAAAAAAAACACCACACAAGTGAAGTCACACGACGAGTGTTTAACTTTTTCAGGCAATCACAATATAGTATACTACTAACTATACTGGTGGTCAGTGTGGTCAGGTCTCTGGTCAGTCACACTGGCAGTGGCACTCCTGCAGCAAAAGTGTGCACTGTTTAATTTTAATATAATATGTACTCCTGGCTCCTGCTATAACCTATAACTGGCACTGCAGTGCTCCCCAGTCTCCCCCACAATTATAAGCTGTGTGAGCTGAGCACAGTCAGATATATAATATATACATAGATGATGCAGCACACTGGGCTGAGCAGTGCACACAGATATGGTATGTGACTGTCTTGTACTCCTGGCTCCTGCTATAACCTATAACTGGCACTGCAGTGCTCCCCAGTCTCCCCCACAATTATAAGCTGTGTGAGCTGAGCACAGTCAGATATATAATATATACATAGATGATGCAGGCATGCAGCACACTGGGCTGAGCAGTGCACACAGATATGGTATGTGACTGAGTCACTGTGTGTACCGTTTTTTTCAGGCAGAGAACGGATATATTAAATAAAACAACTGCACTGCTGGTGGTCACTGTGGTCAGTCACTAAACTCTGCACTCTCTTCTACAGTATCAGCCTCAGGTCAATCTCTCTCTCTCTCTCCTAATCTAAATGGAGAGGACGCCAGCCACGTCCTCTCCCTATCAATCTCAATGCACGTGTGAAAATGGCGGCGACGCGCGGCTCCTTATATAGAATCCGAGTCTCGCGAGAATCCGACAGCGTCATGATGACGTTCGGGCGCGCTCGGGTTAACCGAGCAAGGCGGGAAGATCCGAGTCGCTCGGACCCGTGAAAAAAAACATGAAGTTCGTGCGGGTTCGGATTCAGAGAAACCGAACCCGCTCATCTCTAATTTCCACATCTTTCTCCTTCTGTATTCAGGCCCGGCGACAGGGGGGGTCAAAGGGGACACCCGTACCGGGCCCCGACGTTGTGAGGGGCCCCAAGGATCTGGGCATCAACCATGGCATCAAGCTGTGTCAGTGCAACACGTAGGATGGGGTAAAATTTAAAAGGATTGCGCTGGCCGGAAGAGAGCCGTGGCACTGTATAGTTGATAACTCCGTCGGTGGAAACCCCCCCCCTCTCTGCGGCGGTAACCCAGCCACTGCCCACAGTCACCTGTCCGTCTCCCACTGTGTGCATAGATATCACATGACGCATCCATACGACGCTACACCCTTCACTTACTCCCCGCCTTTCACAGTTCACTTCAGTCTTTGCAGTGGCGACGGTCCTAAGAGGAGCCCAGTCCAGTGCCCAGGAGAAACACTGGACTGCAGGAGAAACAGCCCAGGCAGCTTGGAACTGGAGGATAGCAGTGGTATTTTGGTAAGTGACAGCAGTCAGAGTGTGGAAACGCTGTCACGCAGTGTCTCTCATGAGCCAGAGCATACAATGTTTTAAAAAACAAACAAACCAGATAATATTCAATAATGCAATGCTATTTCAAAGTAATGCAGCATATTTTTATTAAAGTGCATAGTGAATATTATCTGTGTTTTTTTTATAATATTTAAAAAAACATTCAATATGCAATGTAATAAAAATTTCACTGGTAGAGGACTTCTATTCAAAGTGCAGATAATATATTATGGTCCACTTTGCTCAGCAGTAGTGCAGTGTACTGTATGTATAGTAACATCCCTAACTGTGTGGACTTTGTATAGTCTCCCCATGCTTGTGTGGGTTTCCTCTGGGTACTTGAGTGTCCTCCCACACTCCAAAGATATACTGTGTGTAAATCAGTGTGTGTACACGTGTTTAGGGCAGACTAAATGGGCCAAGTGGTTCTTATCTGCCGTCAAATTCTCTATTTCTTTGTGTTCACCTGAACAATACACCTATATGGCAATACATTTATTGGCACATGCAAGGGACGGATGTGCGGGTCTGGTATCCGGGGGGGGGGAGGTGGTTGGAGGGAAGAGGGGGGCCCCAGAGGTATCAGTGTACCGGGCCCCGAGATTTCTGTTGCCGGCCCTGTCTGTATTCCCTACTTTTCAGGCATACCCTCTGTATATTCTCTCTCTCTCTCTCTCTCTCTCTCTCTCTCTCTCTCTTTCTATGGTATGGCAGTACCCTTATTTCTTGTTTCCTTTTTTTATTCTCCCTCGTGTATTCCCTCCCCCATCTCCCACCCCTTCTCTTTGATGTGTCTGTACATTAGAAAGTGGATAATTAAAGATTAGGAAGTAATCATTGCCTCTTTCTGCACAGTCCCCTCCCGAGGCCAGGCTGATAATGATACTAATCAGGTTGGGTGTCTGAGTACGTAGTGCACTTCTAAGGAATATGACATGCGATTCTCTGACTGACTCTGCACCAACGTGACCCAAGTGTGAGGACAAGTCATGGTCAAGAACCAGGGAAAAACAAATTGCTATGGGGTATAATAATGGATCAGTAACACTTGTTAAATGCATCTGCTTCTTGCAGTAGAGCCAAATCCATTGTAAGGGCGCTTGTACTGCACCAGCATTAAGGACTGATCCTGATGAGTTCTCTGGTGTTTTAGAGGTCGCCCTCCTACAAACCGCCTTAATCCCATATGTGATACCCCTAAAATGGGGCATCACTTAACAGTCAGAGGGGGAAGATCTGGGAACTCAGCCCAGCTGTATGTAAAAATGGATCTCTGATGCTCAGCAGCAGCAATTGAAATTCAGGATTGAAGTGCTCTGTGTCAGAGGCGGGGCCTGTGAGAGGGGGCGGAGACAAAACCAGCTGTGTGGAAAAGAACGTTCCGGAGGCAGAGGAGTGCAGAGTCTGGTGAGGCAGTGGTACAATGGAAGGAGCTGCACTGCTGCTGACTGCGTGTGTCAGGGCGGCTGTGTGCGACTGTAAGTCAGTGTTCAACAGAGGAAAGCTACCTGCCTTTCATTGTGTGATCCCAGACCCTCAGTAAGAGAGGCTTATGAGCAGACAGGTGATTCCCCTCAGAGCAGAGGCGTAACTAGGGTTTTTGGAGCCCAGGGCAAGATCAATAATGGCGCCCCCCCCCCCCAAAAAAAAAAAAAAAAGATTTTTTTATAAAAATAATAAATTAATAAAATGATAATAATAAAAAAAAAAATACAAAAGGAAAGTATGTGCAGACGCCACCGGTGTCACTGCATATAAAGATGTCAGGGTGTGTATGTATGTGTATGTAGGTGCAGTGGTCGAAGTTGAATTTTTGAAGGTGGAATGAAAGAGTGCAGATAGCAATTATGCGCGCGCCGGAAAAGGGGCGTGGTCACTCAAAAGGGGTGTGTCCTTCAGTGTAGTAGGACCCCTTATACTATCTAGTACTGGTGCCCCTTTCACATTATAGCACACGGTATGAGCCGAAATTCACATTATAGCACACAGTATGAGCCGAAATTCACATTATAGCACACAGTATGAGCCGAAATTCACATTACCCCACATGATATGAGCCAAAATTCACATTATAGCACACGGTATGAGCCGAAATTCACATTATAGCACACGGTATGAGCCGAAATTCACATTATAGCACACGGTATAAGCCAAAATTCACATTACTCCACATGGTATGAGCCAAAATTCACATTACCCCACATGGTATGAGCCGAAATTCACATTACAGCACACGGTATGAGCCGAAATTCACATTACAGCACACGGAATGAGCCAAAATTCACATTACCCCACATACTATGAGCCGAAATTCACATTATAGCACACGGTATTAGCCAAAATTCACGTTACAGCACATGATATGAGCCAAAATTCTCATTATAGAGTTAGGGGATCCTACCCCCAGAATTAACATGGCCTGTGGGGCACTATGATGAGGGGAGCCCACCCCCTTAATAGACTAATTGCAGAGTTTAGTAGCGGAAGGGCTGCAGCGGTTTCTCACCCCAAGCTGCGGCGCTTCTGCTACCTCCGACACTCCACATCTTCGGCACCACCCGGGATGCAGAGCACCGCACCGGGTATGCACCCTTTTCAGTGTGGTCTGCTGCGCTCCGAAGGGGTTCTTGTTTCATGCTGCAGGATCCCGATGTGCGCCTTCCTCCCCGCTGTTACTATCACGGTAAGCATTAGTATCTTTTACCGCAGAGGCCATTTTCTGAGGCATATGTGTTAAACCTCAGGAACTGAGATGCCCTTCTCACCATACAGCTGTGTGGCCGAGCCGGGCGGGGGGACAGCCAGCAGCAGCATGCCGGATATCAGCAGCAGAGGGTGCGGGCTGTACATACTTGAGGCAGCTGGATATTTAACAGTGCTGAGAGCCTCCGGAGCCCGCACCCCCGGAGCAGCAGTACACCGGCAGAGGACACCCATCCCCCAAACCCTGCGTAGCCCAAAGCCGGAGATCAGCAGCATGTTGAACGCGGAAGCAGAAGCTGCTTATTGCCGGTCAACATGCTGCTGATCTCCGGCTTTGGGCTCCGCACGTGCATTACAGCCCCTACCCTCGGCTGCTGATATCCGGCATGCTGCCCCTGCTGCTGACTTTCCACCCGCCCGGCTCGCCCACCCAGCTGGATGGTGAGTGAGAAGGGCATCTCAGTGCCCGTGGTTTAATACATATCTCTCTTCGGTAAATGGCCATTAGTACATCCCACACACACTGATTACACACACACAGACTGGCCACCCCCAAATCCTACACACACCCACTCAGACTACACACACACATTCTCTTACTTTCCTCTCCCCCACACACACACTGGACTGCAAAAATTTACACACACTGACACTGTTCCACACACACACAATTAACACACACTCACACTGTCCCACACACACAATTAACACACACGCACACTGTCCCACACACCAGTGGCGTGCGGTGAGGTCAGTGGCGTGCGGTGAGGCACTACAGCCATAATGTCTGCCGAATCCTGCCGATGACCCCTACCGCCACCGAGCCAATGCCCGCCACTGCCTCTGAGCCGATGCCCGCTGCCACCACCAATGGCTTACAAACTCGCCCACCATCAACTGACCCAGCCCTCCGCCACTAATTTGCAACTCAGTCCAAAGCCGCCAATGCCCGCTGCATGCCTGCTCATCATACTTGTGATATATTGTACATTTTTATAGAAAAAAATAATAATTTGTGTTTGGGACTGGGAAGGGAGTGGGAGGAGGACATGAATGCAATTTTGTTGTCCAGGGCTTCCATTAACTTAATGGAGAAGGGTCTGAATGGGTTAAAAATGTAAAAAAAAAACTGAGTGAGGTCCCCCCTCCTAAGTATAACCAGCCTCGGGCTCTTTGAGCCGGTCCTGGTTGTTTAAATACTGGGAAAAAATTGGACAGGGGTTCCCCGTATTTAGACAACCAGCATCGGGCTCTTAGTCCGGTCCTGGTTCCAAAAATACGGGGGACAAAAGATGTAGGGGTCCCCCCGTATTTTTAAAGCCAGCACCAGGCTCCACTAGCCAGGGACATAATGCCACAGCCGGGGGACACATTTATGTAGGTCCCTGCGGCCGTGGCATTACCCCCCCAACTAGTCACCACTGGCCGGGGTTCCCTGGAGGAGTGGGGACCCCTTAAATCAAGGGGTCACCCCCCCTCCAGGCACCCAAGGGCCAGGGGTGAAGCCCGAGGCTGTCCCCCCCATCCGTGGGCTGTGGATGGGAGGCTGATAGCCATGTAAGTAAAAAAAGAATATTGTTTTTTGTTGTGGAACTACAAGGCCCAGATAGCCTCCCCCGCTTGCTGGTACTTGGAGAACCTCAAGTACCAACATGCAGGGAAATAACGGGCCCGCCGGTACCTGTAGTTCTACAACAGAAAAAATACCCAAATAAAAACACAACTCACACACCGTGACAGTAAAAATTTATTAAAACACACTGACACACTCACACATACTTACCTATATCCCACGCCGGTCACGTCCACTTGTTCAGTAGAATCCAATAGGGGAATCTGTAAAAATGAGAGACAGATTACTTACCTACATCCCACGCCGGTCACGTCCACTTGTCCAGTAGAATCCAGTAGGGGAATCTGTAAAAATGAGAGACAGATTACTTACCTACATCCCACGCCGGTCACGTCCACTTGTCCAGTAGAATCCAATAGGGGTACCTGTAAAAATGAGAGACAGATTACTTACCTACATCCCACGCCAGTCACGTCCACTTGTCCAGTAGAATTCAATAGGGGTACCTGTAAAAATGAGAGACAGATTACTTACCTACATCCCACGCTGGTCACGTCCACTTGTCAGGTAGAATCCAGTAGGGGAATCTGTAAAAATGAGAGACAGATTACTTACCTACATCCCACGCCGATCACGTCCACTTGTCCAGTAGAATTCAATAGGGGTACCTGTAAAAATGAGAGACAGATTACTTACCTACATCCCACGCCGATCACGTCCACTTGTCAGTAGAATCCAGTAGGGGAATCTGTAAAAATGAGAGACAGATTACTTACCTACATCCCACGCCGATCACGTCCACTTGTCCAGTAGAATTCAATAGGGGTACCTGTAAAAATGAGAGACAGATTACTTACCTACATCCCACGCCGATCACGTCCACTTGTCCAGTAGAATCCAGTAGGGGAATCTGTAAAAATGAGAGACAGATTACTTACCTACATCCCACGCTGGTCACGTCCACTTGTCCAGTAGAATTCAATAGGGGTACCTGTAAAAATGAGAGACAGATTACTTACCTACATCCCACGCTGGTCACGTCCACTTGTCCAGTAGAATCCAGTAGGGGAATCTGTAAAAATGAGAGACAGATTACTTACCTACATCCCACGCCGTTCACGTCCACTTGTCCAGTAGAATCCAGTAGGGGAATCTGTAAAAATGAGAGACAGATTACTTACCTACATCCCACGCCGGTCACGTCCACTTGTCCAGTAGAATCCAATAGGGGTACCTGTAAAAATGAGAGACAGATTACTTACCTACATCCCACGCTGGTCACGTCCACTTGTCCAGTAGAATTCAATAGGGGTACCTGTAAAAATGAGAGACAGATTACTTACCTACATCCCACGCCGGTCACGTCCACTTGTCCAGTAGAATCCAGTAGGGGAATCTGTAAAAATGAGAGACAGATTACTTACCTACATCCCACACCGATCACGTCCACTTGTCCAGTAGAATCCAGTAGGGGAATCTGTAAAAATGAGAGACAGATTACTTACCTACCTCCCACGCTGGTCACGTCCACTTGTCCAGTAGAATTCAATAGGGGTACCTGTAAAAATGAGAGACAGATTACTTACCTACATCCCACGCTGGTCACGTCCACTTGTCCAGTAGAATCCAATAGGGGTACCTGTAAAAATGAGAGACAGATTACTTACCTACATCCCACGCCGATAACGTCCTCTTGTCCAGTAGAATCCAATAGGGGTACCTGTAAAAATGAGAGACAGATTACTTACCTACATCCCACGCCGATAACGTCCACTTGTCCAGTAGAATCCAATAGGGGTACCTGTAAAAATGAGAGACAGATTACTTACCTACATCCCACGCTGGTCACGTCCACTTGTCCAGTAGAATCCAATAGGGGTACCTGTAAAAATGAGAGACAGATTACTTACCTACATCCCACGCCGATAACGTCCACTTGTCCAGTAGAATCCAATAGGGGTACCTGTAAAAATGAAAATGATACTTACAAACTTCAATCCACAGGAGGAGAGAGAGAGAGAGAGAGAGAGAGGGGGGGGAGGAGGAGGAGGGGGGGGGGAAAGAGAGACTAACCTGCTGCTGCTGCTGGGGAGACCGGCACACACTGCAGGGCCACGACGGGAGGACGGAGCCGGCGGAGGAGGGGGAGAGCCGCACACCGCCGCTCCTGTCAGCGGCAGCGGAGGAGGACGGGGCGCACACTACAGATGCCAATAACCGCCGGGACAATTAACACACACACACACAATTAACACACACGCACACTGTCCCACACACACACACAATTAACACACACGCACGCACACTGTCCCACACACACAAATAACACACACTCACACTGTCCCACACACACACACAATTAACACACCCACACAATTAACACACATTCACACTGTCCCCCACACACACACACACACACACACACAACACACTCACACTGTCCCACACACACAATTAACACACACTCACACTGTCCCACACACACAATTAACACACATTCACACTGTCCCACACACACACAATTAACACACATTCACACTGTCCCACACACACACAATTAACACACTCACACTGTCACACACTCACACAATTAACACACTCACACTGTCACACACTCACACAATTAACACACACTCACACACAATTAACACACACACACTGTCCCGCACCCCCCTCCCCCGACAGAAAAAAAATATAAACATAACTGTAAAGCCCGCTCACCTGTTAAGGCCGCGCGCGCGCACCTCCGCGGTCGCGCGCGATCGCGTACAGTACACTGTGCAGGGAGGAGGGGGGGGATGAGGGGAGGCTCCTGGCTGCCGTTGCCTGTCCAGTGTGACAGGCACAGCAGCCGGGGAGACAGGGAGAGCGCCGCAGGTAGCGCCGGCGGAATCCCTGTCGCATGGGGTGAGCAGGCCGTGCCGGTGGCGCCCCCTCTGTTGGGGCTTCCACGGCGCCCAGGGCACGTGCCCTGCTCGCCCCGTGCTAGATACGCCTCTGCCCACACACACACAATTAACTCACACTCAAACTGTCCCACACACACACACACACACACACACACACACACACAATTAACACTCACACTGTCCCACACACACAAATAACAAACACGCACTGTCCCACACACACACACAGTTAACACACTCACACTGTCCCACACACACACACACACAATTAACACACGCACACTGTCCCACACACACAATTAACACACACGCACACTGTCCCACACACACACACAATTAATACACACGCACACTGTCCCACACACACACAATTAACACACACTCAAACTGTCCCACACACACACACAATTAAAACACTCACACTGTCCCACACACACACACACACACACACACACACACACACACACAATTAACACACACACACTGTCCCACACACAACACACATGCACACTGTCCCACACACACACACACACACACACACACACACACAATTAACACACACACACACACACAGTCCCACAAGAACAATGTCCCACATACACACACTTAACACACACACACAATGTCCCGCACCCCCTTCCCTCCCCTGTCCCGACACTGCAAGAAAGTATAAAGTTTACCCCGGCCCGCTCACCTGAGGCTGCACTGTTCAGGGGCCGCGCACCCCCCCGAGGTCGCGCACGCGCGATCGCGTACTTTGCAGGGGGGGGAGTAGGGGGAGGCTCCTGGCTGCCGCTGCCTGTCTATTGTGACAGGCACAGCAGCCGGGGAGACAGGGAAAGCGCCGCGGGTAGCGTCGGCGGAATCCCTGACGCATGGGGCGAGTGGGCCGTGCAGGTGCCGGTGGCGCCCCCCTCTGTTGGGGCTGCCATGGCACCCAGGGCACGTGCCCTGCTCGCCCCGTGCTAGATACGCCTCTGCCTCAGAGACTGACAGAAAAGGAGCTCCTGTGAGAGGCTTGATACCTCAGATCAGTATGGAGGGAGCTTGCTGCTGATACCAGACCACCCAGGTAACCTCAGTACAACAACACTATAGACTGACACTGACAACAGGTCACATCAGAGTGCCTCAGAGCAGTTCTCCAGCACCCATGAGTACACCTATATGCTGCTGTTCCTCAGATCCCTGTTCAATGCTGTCACATTGCATTTAGCAGCCAATCAGACTGTATGTATGTGTAATGGCTCTGCAGAAGGACAAGCGAGTAGCTCCAAAAGTCAGTCAAGAGGTACCCAACCCCACATCTGTAGGACAGACACCAGCCCCTCACTGCTAGCAGGAATACATTCGTAGCTAGTACACTGCATGTCTTCATCCCCCTTTCTGGGGTAATAATAAACTGCTAACCCGCATAAGGTGATATTTGAGAGAGATCTGGATGAATGCTGATCACTGGATACGGAAATAACTGCCCTCATGACTATCTCTGGCAATAATCTACCATACTGCAGTTTCTCCACTAAACTAGGAAATTATCACCCAGCTGCAGTGTTCCAAGTCACCTCCTTGAGTATATTAACCCTCTCTATTCCAAGTATCTGCAAATAATTTACCTCTAGAGACAGTGGCCACATTACACACCCTCTGCTAGCACCTACAACTTTATACTGTAATGTAAATGCACCAGCGGAAGCTCCAAATAGGGCTGATTGTAAATGCACCACTGTGTATAACCTGATACACCATAAGGATCAGGCGAGCAATTCTTTTCAGGAGGCAAATTCTTTACCGCTGAATCTACAGTACTCCTCTTTGCAGTTTATTGAGGTTAAACATTTTGCAACTGGACTAAGTAATTATCCGTTCAGTATGGTTACAGTTGTTTAGCTTCGTAGGAGAGTAGGCTAATTCAGTACAAGTGAGTGTGTAAGCTCAGAGTTACTCTCACTTAGGAGGTACTTTTGAACTCCAAAGTGGTTTTTGTATATTGACACGAGAACAGATGTACAGCACCTTATGATTCATATTATCATAGGACTGCTGGTAATTATTGATAACATAAAAATATTCACTACTGTTTTGAAACTGATTAATCTATGTTGCATAATAGAAAAACATTTGCTGATATTATATCTTTAAAGTATCCTCACCTAGAAATGTGTATAGTGAATGCTTGCCTGTTGCTGTGTTTCTGAATCCGCTATAAGGTTCACTTTAAACCAGGTTTAATACCCCTAAGGAGAGGATATTTCTAAAATATTGATCTTAAGGTTTCTACTTAGGGAATGTTTAAATGTTGCCATTGCATGTATATGGGAAGTGTTAATGTTAAACTTAAATAACTTATGCATCACCTAACACCAGAGCCATATGCTGTCTCCAAACGCAGCCTGATAAATAAATAAAAAATTATTTATATATGGTGAGTTTATTGTGTCTTGGTTTGGGAGATCCTTTACCCCTCTGCCAAGGAAGGGGATGGAGTGACTACCAGAGAGACCATCCTTCCCGAACCACCGAACCCCATTGGTGAGCAAGAGTATTACACATATGCTGCTTTTCCCATGAATACATTGCGCACCTGCAATTTGTGCATGGAACAAAATGGCTATATTTGTCTGTAAGCAAAGTTGGAGACATCTTTGCAAGCAGTCCGTCCCTATCCGCACATTTGCTTTGATACCTGTCATAATCATCATCATCATCATTGCACACTTGAACCAGCCACTGGCGTATCTATAATAGGTGCAAGGTGTGCACTGCAGATGGGCCGCTGGGTCTATAGGGGCCCACACACTGCAACCATATAATTATACCTACCTCTATTCCTTCTCCAGTGTCCCGCATTGGTCACCGGCGTTGCGCTGCAGAGTAGCATAAATCACCATGAAAATGGCATGGTGGACAATTTCCCAGTGATTTGCGTATGTGCAGTAGAGAAGTCCCCAGGATGCAGGCTTCCATACTTAGTAGACACTGGCACTGTTAGGGAGGAGGGGCCCCTGGCAGACCCCTCTCTTACACCGCCCCCGTCTGCAGCCCTTCCAATTGTGGAAACTGTATTGCCTGCAGATTCTATTAACACGCCCTCACAGTGTCTACCGAGTTATGCCACCTTCAAGCGGAAGTGGAGATGCTATTGAACGCGTACAGCTCTACATAAACTGGGCTTGCGTATGCTTGGTTCTGCAGAATGTGCAGCATGTAATCTCCAAGGTACGCTCTGCAAGAGGGCGTAAGTTCCACTCTGCATATTTCTCATTTTATCTATTAACCTTAACCCTTGCACGCTCTTGTGGCATGCAATAGTTGTATTATATGGAGTATTACCTCCAATCATAATTGTGTGAGTGGTTAAATATTGCACGAACAAAGGGCGTGCGATGGTTAAGGGGTCGTAGCCCCTTTCAACGGCTTGAACAGCGCATGCAGGGCCTGATGAATCACCTGGTAGGTGCTGTGGTTGGGGGAGTGGAAGGTGCGGGGAGACGCAGATGGGGGCGGGGTGGGGGGGAGGGGTTGCTGTGGGGGTGATTCGGATGCTGGAGGGGCTGGTGCCACGGGTGGGGTCCGGAGCCACCGTGGGTGGTGGAGGGGGTGTGTGCGGGTGCCGCGGATGGGGCCCGGAGGTACTGTGAAAGGGGGAGGTGCGGGTAATGCTTCTCCTGCTTCTCCTCCTGGAAGCAGCTAGGCTGCTGTCCTCCCTTTGGTAGTGGCTCTCCCGGAGACTCGCACAGCAGCCAAGCAGCCAGTCACTATTGTTAGCGCCGGTGTCCCAATGCACCGCATTACAGGGAAGATGATGCACTCAATAAACTACAGCTCCCAGCAGCCCTTAGCGCCTGAATGCTTCAGCGCTAAGGGTTGCTGGGAGCTGTAGTTTATTTAGTGGTATACTTCCCTGTAACGCAGCGCCATGGGACACCGGCGCTAACAATAGTGACTGGCTAGCAGAACTAACTGACTCGCTGAATCAATGTAAAAGGTGAGAGTGCAGTGTCAGTGTCAGCGTCCAGACATTACCCTCCGTGATATCACCCACTCTATCCATTACATTAGCCATCTCGGGGCTTCCAGGCCGGCAGCCCAGGTGCTGTGTTGCGGAGTCAGGGCCTCTGGGGATCTGGGCGTGGCTGTGGCGGGGAGGCACTTCTGTGACATCACGCGCAGAGGAGGCTCCGGGGCTCAGAGAGTATGCGGTGCTGGGAGGGCTATGAAAGCCTTACGCTGCGCCGCTTTCATACACATCTGTGCCGGTGGCCGCAGCAGCTTTTGTTCCACGTGCGCCGTGGCTATGGAGTGAGGATTGTTGATGCCGGAGGGGGCAGGCGGACTGGCAGCAGGACATAGGGGGTCATTCTGACCTGATCGTAGCTGTGCTAAATTTAGCACAGCTACGATCACTTACACTGACATGCGGGGGGACGCCCAGCAAATGGCAAGTCCACCCCGCATGTCAGGCTGGCCCCCCCCCTGCACAAGTAGAAAAGCATCGCACAGCGGCGATGCTTTTTTACTTGAAGAGTAACTCCCAGCCAGCACAGCTCCTGCGGCTGGCTGGGAGTTACTCGTCGCTGCCCGGGTCGCAGCGGCTGCGTGTGACGTCACAAAGCCACTGCGGCCCACCCACTTCACGGTTCGGCCACGCCTGCGTTGGCCGGACCGCGGTCACAAAATGGTGAGCAAATGCCGCCGTGCCGCCCCAGCCAGTGCAGCGTCCGCCTCCGCCTGTCAATCAGGCAGAGGTGATCGCTAGGCAACGACAGCCATCAGCTGTCAGCCATGTCGCATGTGCAGTTCTGACCTGATCGCTGCTGTAAAAGGATTTTTTCCCGCACAGAGACTTGCTGCAGATGCAGTGGCATACCCTCCAGCTGTACCTTTTTTTATGGTCTGTACTGATGTTTGGCTCTCCAAACTTCCATTGAAAGTATAGGAAAAGGGGCGTGGTCATGCCACTGTACCCGTGGCCACGCTCCCTTTTTGAATTTTTAGCGATTTTTATGTGTAAATTGTTGGAGGGTATGTTGCTGCAGATGCAGTGGGCCTATTTTGGGGTGTGGACCTGGAGCTGCAGCTCCATCAGCCTCACTGTTAATCCTGCTCTGAGAACACACAGCAGCCAAAGGACAGAGCCTCCCATTGGATGTAACCTGTGTGGGAGGGCGTTTCTCGCCCAATCAGCTGTGGACTGGGTGTGATAGACCTGCTGCTAACCCAATGAGAGCTCCTAGCCACGCCCAGCGTTAGCCACACAGTCACAGAGTGACAGATCTGGGCAGTTATATAGGAGATAGTTGTTGCAGCTCGGGTACATTACGCCTGCTCTGTTTTGTCTACTGAAACTTTGAAAACATGCATCTTTCATTGCACTGATCTCTAGCACAATGCAAGAAGATGGAAGTAGATGGCTCTTTGTTGAGGCATCACCCAGCACAGAAACAAGCCTGGCCACTGAATCAGGCTCTCTGTAACATAGAAGCAGTGCAAGAGATTTTGGGGCCAACTAATAGTGTCATGCAAGTCGGAGGCAATTACACTTGTATTGTATGCACAGAACCATGCTGAGTTATACTCATCTATGTGACCACTATCTATGTCCATGTTCTTGGTTATGTGCACTTGCAAGATAACTCTGCATAGCCCACAATACCTTCTATGTGCCCCTGCTAAAAGCCTACAAGTAAATGCCCCATTGCCACACAGGTACTTCCATTCATCCACACATAGAAATGTGATTAGATGTGTATGCCCAGGTCCTGAGCATGCACAGTGCTAAAGCCTGCAAGATCCATCTGCAGAACGGACATGTAACTCTACATCCGCTCCTTAGGCCTTAATAAAAAACAAAACTCAAAATGTGTCAATCATTGATGTATGGTTCTTTTAAAATACCAAAGCGCATGTGGTTTTGAGCAAAACACTAGTTCTTTTTACCCCAAACTGCATAGTAATAACGTGTGTAAAGCAAACACAAGAGATGCAGTATTGGGACCTCAGATCTTAGGGCTTGTTTAATTAGCTTGTCACTTGCTCATTGCTGCTAAAAAGAGCCACAGAAGGTGAGTCAGGAGAGTAGAGATAGATAGCAATACATTAACATTGCTTTCCGAGCGTTGCCTTGTACCTCTGAATCACTCAATGTGAGAATTCATGGAAACTGGAAAAGGAACACGCTGCTGTTCCTACCTTCTTACCTCTGTCTTCTATTCCGATTCTCCTTCATGCGTAAGCTTTATATAGGAATTTTAAATCGGCAACAACATCACCAACCATCACTAAACTGACCGTATCAGATGCATTTATCTCTAAATTTGCATACGAGCAGCAATCATTCCTGCCAATCAGAGCCTCATCTAAAACAGTTGCCTTGTTTTCTCTAAGGCGCTTCATTCATACTAAGAACCATTTGTATGTGTCTCAGGTTTTAATTAGAGATGAGCGCCTGAAATTTTTCGGGTTTTGTGTTTTGGTTTTGGGTTCGGTTCCGCGGCCGTGTTTTGGGTTCGAACGCGTTTTGGCAAAACCTCACCGAATTATTTTTGTCGGATTCGGGTGTGTTTTGGATTCGGGTGTTTTTTTCCAAAAACACTAAAAAACAGCTTAAATCATAGAATTTGGGGGTCATTTTGATCCCAAAGTATTATTAACCTCAAAAACCATAATTTACACTCATTTTCAGTCTATTCTGAATACCTCACACCTCACAATATTATTTTTAGTCCTAAAATTTGCACCGAGGTCGCTGTGTGAGTAAGATAAGCGACCCTAGTGGCCGACACAAACACCGGGCCCATCTAGGAGTGGCACTGCAGTGTCACGCAGGATGTCCCTTCCAAAAAACCCTCCCCAAACAGCACATGACGCAAAGAAAAAAAGAGGCGCAATGAGGTAGCTGTGTGAGTAAGATTAGCGACCCTAGTGGCCGACACAAACACCGGGCCCATCTAGGAGAGGCACTGCAGTGTCACGCAGGATGTCCCTTCCAAAAAACCCTCCCCAAACAGCACATGACGCAAAGAAAAAAAGAGGCTTTTTACTGATATTTGGTGTTTTGGATTTGACATGCTCTGTACTATGACATTGGGCATCGGCCTTGGCAGACGACGTTGCTGGCATTTCATCGTCTCGGCCATGACTAGTGGCAGCAGCTTCAGCACGAGGTGGAAGTGGATCTTGATCTTTCCCTAATTTTGGAACCTCAACTTTTTTGTTCTCCATATTTTATAGGCAGAACTAAAAGGCACCTCAGGTAAACAATGGAGATGGATGGATTGGATACTAGTATACAATTATGGACGGACTGCCACGGTTAGGTGGTATAAAAAAACCACGGTTAGGTGGTATATATTGTAATACAATTATGGATGGACGGACTGCCTGCCGAGTGCCGACACAGAGGTAGCCACAGCCGTGAACTACCGCACTGTACACTGGTTGATAAAGAGATAGTAGTATACTCGTAACAACTAGTATGACTGACTATGACGGTATAAAGAATGAAAAAAAAACCACGGTTAGGTGGTATATATTATAATACAATTATGGATGGACGGACTGCCTGCCGACTGCCGACACAGAGGTAGCCACAGCCGTGAACTACCGCACTGTACACTGGTTGATAAAGAGATAGTAGTATACTCGTAACAACTAGTATGACACTATGACGGTATAAAGAATGAAAAAAAAACCACGGTTAGGTGGTATATATTATAATACAATTATGGATGGACGGACTGCCTGCCGAGTGCCGACACAGAGGTAGCCACAGCCGTGAACTACCGCACTGTACACTGGTTGATAAAGAGATAGTAGTATACTCGTAACAACTAGTATGACTGACTATGACGGTATAAAGAATGAAAAAAAAACCACGGTTAGGTGGTATATATTATAATACAATTATGGATGGACGGACTGCCTGCCGACTGCCGACACAGAGGTAGCCACAGCCGTGAACTACCGCACTGTACACTGGTTGATAAAGAGATAGTAGTATACTCGTAACAACTAGTATGACACTATGACGGTATAAAGAATGAAAAAAAAACCACGGTTAGGTGGTATATATTATAATAATACAATTATGGATGGACGGACTGCCTGCCGACTGCCGACACAGAGGTAGCCACAGCCGTGAACTACCGCACTGTACACTGGTTGATAAAGAGATAGTAGTATACTCGTAACAACTAGTATGACTATGACGACGGTATAAAGAAAGAAAAAAAAATACCACGGTTAGGTGGTATATAATTATACAATTATGGATGGACGGACTGCCTGCCGAGTGCCGACTGCCGACACAGAGGTAGCCACAGCCGTGAACTACCGCACTGTACTGTGTCTGCTGCTAATATAGACTGGTTGATAAAGAGATAGTATACAACAATATACTACTATACTGGTGGTCAGGCACTGGTCACCACTAGTCACACTGGCAGTGGCACTCCTGCAGCAAAAGTGTGCACTGTTTAATTTTAAATTAATATAATATTATGTACTCCTGGCTCCTGCTATAACAACCTGCAGTGCTCCCCAGTCTCCCCCACAATTATTATAAGCTTTTATACATTGATGTGCAGCACACTGGGCTGAGCTGAGTGCACACAGACTGAGTCACACTGTGTGACTGCTGTGTATCGTTTTTTTCAGGCAGAGAACGGATATAGCAGAGAACGGATATATTAAATAAAAGTTAACTTAACAACAACTGCACTGGTCACTGTGGTAAACTCTGTCTGCACAATCTCTCTCTCTCTCTTCTAATCTATTCTAATGGAGAGGACGCCAGCCACGTCCTCTCCCTATCAATCTCAATGCACGTGTGAAAATGGCGGCGACGCGCGGCTCCTTATATAGAATCCGAGTCTCGCGAGAATCCGACAGCGTCATGATGACGTTCGGGCGCGCTCGGGTTAACCGAGCAAGGCGGGAAGATCCGAGTCGCTCGGACCCGTGAAAAAAAAAGTGAAGTTCGTGCGGGTTCGGATTCAAAGAAACCGAACCCGCTCATCTCTAGTTTTAATACACTGTGCTTTGCACTTCAGCAATTTTAATCCACACAGTTTTCTCTGCAGTTTTGCCTTTGATACACTGCATGGTTTGCTCATGTGATGACCGCTCTGTTATACATTCTGGCCTAAGGGGCTGATTTATAGGTGGATGCTAATTAGTGATGTGCACCGGACATTTTTCGGGTTTTGTGTTTTGGTTTTGGATTCGGTTCCGCGGCCGTGTTTTGGATTCGGACGCGTTTTGGCAAAACCTCACCGAAAATTTTTTGTCGGATTCGGGTGTGTTTTGGATTCGGGTGTTTTTATCAAAAAACCCTAAAAAATAGCTTAAATCATAGAATTTGGGGGTCATTTTGATCCCATAGTATTATTAACCTCAATTACCATAATTTCCACTCATTTCCAGTCTATTCTGAACACCTCACAATATTATTTTTAGTCCTACAATTTGCACCGAGGTCGCTGGATGGCTAAACTAAGCGACACAAGTGGCCGACACAAACACCTGGCCCATCTAGGAGTGGCACTGCAGTGTCAATCAAGACAGGATGGCACTTCAAAAAAATTGTCCCCAAACAGCACATGATGCAAATAAAAAAAGAGGCGCGCCACAGGTATAGAATGTAGATGGATAGTATACTTAATGACGACACAGAGGTAGGCACAGCAGTGGCCTTCCGTATTGTACTGCTATATATAGTATACTGGTGGTCACTGTGTCAGCAAAACTCTGCACTGTACTCCTCCTATATAATATTAATTATACTGGTGGTCCCCAGTCCCCACAATAAAGCAGCACACTGAGCACAGATATGGAGTGTTTTTCAGGCAGACAACGTATACTGGTGGTCACTGTCAGCAAAACTCTGCACTGTACTCCTGCTATATAATACAGCTGCTCCCCAGTCCCCACAATTAAGCAGTGTGAGCACAGATATATTATGCAGCACACTGAGCACAGATATGGTATGGAGCGTTTTTTCAGGCAGAGAACGGATAAAACTGGTGGTCACTGATCAGCAAAACTCTGCACTGTACTCCTCCTAACAGTTGCTCCCCAGTCCTCCCCACAATTAAGCAATAAAGCAATCAAGTTCAACAATAAACGGAGAGGACGCCAGCCACGTCCTCTCCCTATCATCTCCAATGCACGAGTGAAAATGGCGGCGACGCGCGGCTGCTTATATAGAATCCGAATCTCGCGAGAATCCGACAGCGGGATGATGACGTTCGGGTGCGCTCGGGTTAGCCGAGCAAGGCGGGAAGGTTCGAACCTGCCTCGGACCCGTGTAAAAAGGGTGAAGTTCGGGGGGGTTCGGTTTCCGAGAAACCGAACCCGCTCATCTCTAATGCTAATCATACTTGCCTACCTGACCCTCTCCATGAGGGAGAAAATGCTCTGTTCCTGGACTTTCCTGGTAATGTACGATTGGCATCACCTGTGGTGAGCTAGTTAATTGATAAGAAACTGATGCCAAAAGGGATGGTGCTAGATGATAATGACATAACATTCAATAACGAAGCACAGCAATGCACTAATAAATAATGAGTAGGTGATCCCACATACATGTCCTACAGCATGTGCCTATGTCATGTGTGGAACATGTCCTACGCGTGTTATTATACTAAGGGTATGCTTTCTCTAATATTATCCTTTTCATTACAGGTGGAACGTGAAATTGCTATACTCAAACTTATTGAACATCCGCATGTTTTAAAGTTACATGATGTATATGAGAACAAGAAATACCTGTGAGTATGCTATATATGATGATCTATTACATACTATTCCATGAATGACTGTAGTGGGGAGAAGGTTGGCAGCTCAGAAAGATCTCTGTGGCAGCATTTTGTGTATGCGTTCGCCCGCTTTAATCAGTACCGTTTTACCTCCATGATTATAGAAACAAAAATAGAACAGAAATTATTTTACATTTACCATCATTCTTTGTAAATATGACCAAAAATTCTTTGTTTTGCTTTTCCACAGTAATTTTTTTTCTAACTAAAAATACTAATATCATGTATGTTAGAAAAATAAATGAACCTGATAGTGTGGTATTATTAGTAAAAAGAAGTCTACATAAAAGTGACGCGCAAACGCCTTTGAGTCCTACTGGAGAATGAGTGCAATATAAATACAATTATTATTATTATTATTATTAGTGCTCTTGGACCAAAATGAAAGTTATGGCAGGCTTCTCTGTTGATGTGGTGGATGTTAGGGTACACTTCAGGGGGATCTCAACGGGCTGGTTAGGTACACTGATTTCCCAGTTCAGAAATAAAAACAGAATAGCACAATAACGTTATACTGTTTGAACCAAATTAAGAAAGAGTAATAAATATAATATGTAGACAAAAGTGATTGGACACCCCTGTGCAAGTGAAATGATGTGCTCCTGTAGCAGACACGTGTTTGTGAAGGTATAAAACGGGTAGAGGACACTGATCAGATCATTTGCTAACAGAATGGCTTGCCGGAAGGAGCTAACCGAGGTTAAAAAGAGGATCATTATAGGCTGCTCGATCGGAGGTATGAGTATGAGAAGCATTGCGGATGTATGGAAGGTTCCTAAATCCACTGTATCCTTTGTCATTAATACGTGGGAAAAGAAAGGTCATTTCAGGAATGCTCCTCACCCTGGAAGAACCCTGAAACTGCAACCCAGGGACCGGAGAGTGCTAACCAGGGAGCTGCGAATGAACAGGGGACGTACCATGCATACCATGGCACACGAGTTCCAAATATGCTGTTTTCGACAAGAACACTTCATAGGGAGGCTCATTCACTTGGAATGCATGGTTGCATTAACTCTGAGAAGTATAGCGATGTTCTCAATAACTCTGAGCTCCCTATATTGTGGCAGTTCTACGGAAACTCTGAATAAAAATTCAGTAACCCAGATGGACTGGCCAGCTCAGAGTACAGATGTTGTTAACCCCATTGAGAACCTCTGGATTGAATTGGAGCGACGGGTGCGTTCTATGACAGCTTGACCTTCAGTGTCGCAGATGGTCACTGTACTTAAGGGGAAATGGCAAAACATATGACCTGCTGTTGTCCAGGAACTTGTGGGCAGTTTGCCAAGATGGGTGTTTGCAGTAATAACTGCACATGGTGGACCTACAAAGTACTGACATCAATACAATTTTGTTGATCTATTTGCTGCCAGTGTCCAATCGCTTTGTCTACATAATGGGATCTATTTACTAAGCCTTGGATGGAAATAAAGGGACGGAGATAAAGTACCAGCCAATCAGCTCCTAACTGCCACGTCACAGGCTGTGTTTGAAAAATGACAGTAAAGCAGCTGATTGGCTGGTAATTTATCTCCGTCCATTTTACCTCCATCCAAGGATTACTAAATAGACCCCATAGTGTAGTAGGTAGACTGTGTGTGACTGTAGGTAGACTGTGTATTTTGGAATATCCTCTTGAGTATCCTAGGATTTTTTTCTCCACCAGATTCTGGATCTCATAAGGAAAGAAATAATGGTCCTATAGTGTGTTATTATAACCACCACTATTTTATGTACATACTAGTGTTTGCCTCTGGCTTCGCTCGCATAGATGTCTTCCGGGGAAAAAATGTATTCTCCATAGTACATAAACAAACACTAGAAGTATAATTATCCCCCCAAATTTATATTTATATACATATAGTAATTTTGGACTTGAGCCTGCACACGTTGAGAGTCTGGTTTTTCATTTATTGCTCCTCTCCCTGATGTCACATTGAGATCAAACTGCAGATACACTAACTCAGTTTCTTTCTAGGTCACTAAGCTATCCAATAGTGGACACACCATCCAAATTCATCCAGTAGTTTTGCGTGATGTCGGAACGAACCGACAGACCAACAGAAAATAAGAATTTACTTACCGATAATTCTATTTCTCGTAGTCCGTAGTGGATGCTGGGAACTCCGAAAGGACCATGGGGAATAGCGGCTCCGCAGGAGACTGGGCACAAAAGTAAAAGCTTTAGGACTACCTGGTGTGCACTGGCTCCTCCCCCTATGACCCTCCTCCAAGCCTCAGTTAGGATACTGTGCCCGGACGAGCGTAAACAATAAGGAAGGATTTTGAATCCCGGGTAAGACTCTTACCAGCCACACCAATCACACCGTACAACCTGTGATCTGAACCCAGTTAACAGCATGATAACAGAGGAGCCTCTGAAAAGATGGCTCACAACAATAATAACCCGATTTTTGTAACAATAACTATGTACAAGTATTGCAGACAATCCGCACTTGGGATGGGCGCCCAGCATCCACTACGGACTACGAGAAATAGAATTATCGGTAAGTAAATTCTTATTTTCTCTGACGTCCTAGTGGATGCTGGGAACTCCGAAAGGACCATGGGGATTATACCAAAGCTCCCAAACGGGCGGGAGAGTGCGGATGACTCTGCAGCACCGAATGAGAGAACTCCAGGTCCTCCTCAGCCAGGGTATCAAATTTGTAGAATTTAGCAAACGTGTTTGCCCCTGACCAAGTAGCTGCTCGGCAAAGTTGTAAAGCCGAGACCCCTCGGGCAGCCGCCCAAGATGAGCCCACTTTCCTTGTGGAATGGGCTTTTACAGATTTTGGCTGTGGCAGGCCTGCCACAGAATGTGCAAGCTGAATTGTACTACAAATCCAACGAGCAATAGTCTGCTTAGAAGCAGGAGCACCCAGCTTGTTGGGTGCATACAGGATAAACAGCGAGTCAGATTTCCTGACTCCAGCCGTCCTGGAAACATATATTTTCAGGGCCCTGACTACGTCCAGCAACTTGGAGTCCTCCAAGTCCCTAGTAGCCGCAGGTACCACAATAGGCTGGTTTAAGTGAAACGCTGAAACCACCTTAGGGAGAAATTGAGAACGAGTCCTCAATTCTGCCCTGTCCGTATGAAAAATTAGGTAAGGGCTTTTATAGGATAAAGCCGCCAATTCTGAAACACGCCTGGCTGAAGCCAGGGCTAACAGCATTACCACTTTCCATGTGCGATATTTTAAGTCCACAGTGGTGAGTGGTTCAAACCAATGTGATTTTAGGAACCCCAAAACTACATTGAGATCCCAAGGTGCCACTGGAGGCACAAAAGGAGGCTGTATATGCAGTACCCCCTTGACAAACGTCTGAACTTCAGGAACTGAAGCCAGTTCTTTCTGGAAGAAAATCGACAGGGCCGAAATTTGAACCTAAATGGACCCTAATTTTAGGCCCATAGACAGTCCTGTTTGCAGGAAATGCAGGAAACGACCCAGTTGAAATTCCTCTGTAGGGGCCTTCCTGGCCTCACACCACGCAACATATTTACGCCAAATACGGTGATAATGTTGCACGGTTACATCCTTCCTGGCTTTGATCAGGGTAGGGATGACTTCATCCGGAATGCCTTTTTCCTTCAGGATCCGGCGTTCAACCGCCATGCCGTCAAACGCAGCCGCGGTAAGTCTTGGAACAGACAGGGTCCATGCTGGAGCAGGTCCTTTCTTAGAGGTAGAGGCCACGGGTCCTCCGTGAGCATCTCTTGAAGTTCCGGGTACCAAGTCCTTCTTGGCCAATCCGGAGCCACGAGTATAGTCCTTACTCCTCTCCTTCTTATGATTCTCAGTACCTTGGGTATGAGAGGCAGAGGAGGGAACACATACACTGACTGGTACACCCACGGTGTTACCAGAGCGTCCACAGCTATTGCCTGAGGGTCCCTTGACCTGGCGCAATATCTGTCTAGTTTTTTGTTGAGGCGGGACGCCATCATGTCCACCTTTGGTTTTTCCCAACGGTTCACAATCATGTGGAAGACTTCTGGGTGAAGTCCCCACTCCCCCGGGTGGAGGTCGTGTCTGCTGAGGAAGTCTGCTTCCCAGTTGTCCACTCCCGGAATGAACACTGCTGACAGTGCTATCACATGATTTTCCGCCCAGAGAAGAATCCTTGCAACTTCTGCCATTGCCCTCCTGCTTCTTGTGCCGCCCTGTCTGTTTACGTGGGCGACTGCCGTGATGTTGTCCGACTGGATCAACACCGGCTGACCCTGAAGCAGAGGCCTTGCTTGACTTAGGGCTTTGTAAATGGCCCTTAGTTCCAGGATATTTATGTGAAATGACGTTTCCATGCTTGACCACAAGCCCTGGAAATTTCTTCCCTGTGTGACTGCTCCCCAGCCTCTCAGGCTGGCATCCGTGGTCACCAGGACCCAGTCCTGAATGCCGAATCTGCGGCCCTCTAGAAGATGAGCACTCTGCAACCACCACAGGAGAGACACCCTTGTCCTTGGAGACAGGGTTATCCGCTGATGCATCTGAAGATGCGATCCGGACCATTTGTCCAGCAGATCCCACTGAAAAGTTCTTGCGTGGAATCTGCCGAATGGAATCGCTTCGTAAGAAACCACCATTTTTCCCAGGACCCTTGTGCATTGATGCACTGACACTTGGCCTGGTTTTAGGAGGTTCCTGACTAGCTCGGATAACTCCCTGGCTTTCTCCTCCGGGAGAAACACCTTTTTCTGGACTGTGTCCAGAATCATCCCTAGGAACAGCAGACGTGTCGTCGGAATCAGCTGCGATTTTGGAATATTTAGAATCCACCCGTGCTGTCGTAGTACTACTTGAGATAGTGCTACTCCGACCTCTAACTGTTCCCTGGACCTTGCCCTTATCAGGAGATCGTCCAAGTAAGGGATAATTAAGACGCCTTTTCTTCGAAGAAGAATCATCATTTCGGCCATTACCTTGGTAAAGACCCGGGGTGCCGTGGACAATCCAAACGGCAGCGTCTGAAACTGATAGTGACAGTTCTGTACCACAAACCTGAGGTACCCTTGGTGAGAAGGGCAAATTGGGACATGGAGGTAAGCATCCTTGATGTCCAGAGACACCATATAGTCCCCTTCTTCCAGGTTCGCTATCACTGCTCTGAGTGACTCCATCTTGAATTTGAACCTTTGTATGTAAGTGTTCAAGGATTTCAGATTTAAAATAGGTCTCACCGAGCCGTCCGGCTTCGGTACCACAAACAGCGTGGAATAATACCCCTTTCCCTGTTGTAGGAGGGGTACCTTGATTATCACCTGCTGGGAATACAGCTTGTGAATGGCTTCCAATACCGCCTCCCTGTCGGAGGGAGACGTTGGTAAAGCAGACTTCAGGAACCGGCGAGGGGGAGACGTCTCGAATTCCAATTTGTACCCCTGAGATACTACCTGCAGGATCCAGGGGTCCACTTGCGAGTGAGCCCACTGCGCGCTGACATTTTTGAGACGACCCCCCACCGTACCTGAGTCCGCTTGTAAGGCCCCAGCGTCATGCTGAGGACTTGGCAGAAGCGGGGGAGGGCTTCTGTTCCTGGGAAGAGGCTGCCTGGTGCAGTCTTTTTCCCCTTCCTCTGCCCCGGGGCAGATATGAGTGGCCTTTTGCCCGCTTGCCCTTATGGGGACGAAAGGACTGAGCCTGAAAAGACGGTGTCTTTTTCTGCTGAGAGGTGACCTGGGGTAAAAAGGTGGATTTCCCAGCCGTTGCCGTGGCCACCAGGTCCGATAGACCGACCCCAAATAACTCCTCCCCTTTATACGGCAATACTTCCATATGCCGTTTGGAATCCGCATCACCTGACCACTGTCGCGTCCATATCCCTCTTCTGGCAGAAATGGACAGCGCACTTACTCTTGATGCCAGAGTGCAAATATCCCTCTGTGCATCTCGCATATATAGAAATGCATCCTTTAAATGCTCTATAGTCAATAATATACTGTCCCTGTCCAGGGTATCAATATTTTCAGTCAGGGAATCCGACCAAGCCACCCCAGCACTGCACATCCAGGCTGAGGCGATTGCTGGTCGCAGTATAACACCAGTATGTGTGTATATACTTTTTAGGATATTTTCCAGCTTCCTATCAGCTGGCTCCTTGAGGGCGGCCGTATCAGGAGACGGTAACGCCACTTGTTTTGATAAGCGTGTGAGCGCCTTATCTACCCTAGGGGGTGTTTCCCAACGCGCCCTAACCTCTGGCGGGAAAGGGTATAATGCCAATAATTTTTTAGAAATTAGCAGTTTTTTATCGGGGGAAACCCACGCTTCATCACACACCTCATTTAATTCATCTGATTCAGGAAAAACTACGGGTAGTTTTTTCACACCCCACATAATACCCTTTTTTGTGGTACTTGTAGTATCAGAAATGTTCAAAACCTCCTTCATTGCCGTGATCATGTAACGTGTGGCCCTACTGGAAAACACGTTTGTTTCCTCACCGTCGACACTGGAGTCAGTGTCCGTATCTGGGTCTGTGTCGACCATCTGAGGTAACGGGCGCTTTAGAGCCCTTGACGGTGTTTGAGACGCCTGGACAGGTAATAACTGATTTGCCGGCTGTCTCATGTCGTCAACAGTCTTTTGTAAAGTGCTGACGCTATCACGTAATTCCTTCCATAAGACCATCCAGTCAGGTGTCGACTCCCTAGGGGGTGACATCACTATTACAGGCAATTGCTCCGCCTCCATACTATTTTCCTCCTCATACATGTCGACACAACGTACCGACACACAGCACACACACAGGGAATGCTCTGATAGAGGACAGGACCCCACTAGCCCTTTGGGGAGACAGAGGGAGAGTTTGCCAGCACACACCAGAGCGCTATATATATATATAGGGATAACCTTCTATAAGTGTTTTTCCCTTATATAGCTGCTGTATTGATTAATCTGCCAAAAAGGTGCCCCCCCTCTCTTGTTTTACCCTGTTTCTGTAGTGCAGGACTGCAGGGGAGAGTCAGGGAGCTTCCCTCCAACGGAGCTGTGAGGGAAAATGGCGCTTGTGTGCTGAGGAGATAGGCTCCGCCCCCTTCTCGGCGGCCTTTCTCCCGCTTTTTTAAGGAAAAACTGGCCGGGGTTAAATGCATCCATATAGCCCTGGAGCTATATGTGATGTATTTTTTGCCATCTAAGGTGTTTTTATTGCGTCTCAGGGCGCCCCCCCCCCCAGCGCCCTGCACCCTCAGTGACCGGAGTGTGAAGTGTGCTGAGAGCAATGGCGCACAGCTGCGGTGCTGTGCGCTACCTTATTGAAGACAGGACGTCTTCTGCCGCCGATTTCCCGGACCTCTTCTGTCTTCTGGCTCTGTAAGGGGGCCGGCGGCGCGGCTCTGGGACCCATCCATGGCTGGGCCTGTGATCGTCCCTCTGGAGCTAATGTCCAGTAGCCTAAGAAGCCCAATCCACTCTGCACGCAGGTGAGTTCGCTTCTTCTCCCCTTAGTCCCTCGGTGCAGTGAACCTGTTGCCAGCAGGACTCACTGAAAATAAAAAACCTATACTTAAACTTTTTCACTAAGCAGCTCAGGAGAGCCACCTAGTGTGCACCCTTCTCGTTCGGGCACAAAAATCTAACTGAGGCTTGGAGGAGGGTCATAGGGGGAGGAGCCAGTGCACACCAGGTAGTCCTAAAGCTTTTACTTTTGTGCCCAGTCTCCTGCGGAGCCGCTATTCCCCATGGTCCTTTCGGAGTTCCCAGCATCCACTAGGACGTCAGAGAAATTAAAAATATATTATATAGATAATATAGACAAATAACACAGAATTAATATACACACAGAAAATAGTAGTAATAAAATCAGGCTTATCTGGATTTATGAGGATGGCTGTTCTCTATCTGGTGTAGTTACACCCAGTAGTATGGAGATTTCTAAGAAAAGTCAGAAAACAGCCCAAAAACCAAATTTCACAATAAGTCCTATTCGCAGCACATATGGTACAGTCCAACATGGGGCAGGAACAAACTAAATCAATACACGTTTTGTCTGTATACAATACTTCCTGAGGGGTATTGATTAGAGCCCAAAATAGGGAATTTATTGACTACAAATAGGTAGGTATAAATGTATACCTACAAATAGGTAGGTGGGTGTGGCTTGGAATTGGCATCCAGTTGTTTTGCAAAATACGGGCTGAACATGCTCCGTAGAGCCATGCTAGGTGTCATCAACATGGTCAGCAACAATTCCTTATAGAAATGTGCCATGCGGTTCAAGTTTGAGCTGGGCCCTATACAGTAAACAGTGTCTGTCATGTCCCACGATATATGTGTTTCATGTTTTATTGCAGAGCTTTGCATTTTGTTAAAAATTGTCCCTCTTGATTTCCTGTAGCCAGGTTCTGATGTCATTAGACCTGCCCTCATCCTGTGCTCAGCTCTGTGTGTGTGTCGGCCATTTTAGATTCCAACCAGCTCTGGTAATACATCATCTTTTCACCTACTGCTGTTTTTGTACAAGAATATCAGCTTGAAATAAACCTTCATCTGGATTCATCTCACATCTCGGCAGTTTTGAGTTGACACTATCTGATAAGGTCTCTTGGTGTGAGTACTGGTTAATGTAGACATATACCCAGAGTAACTGTCTGAAGAACACTATACTTACAGCCTAGTTATTGAGTCAGAATAGTGAAAAGATGTTTGATAAAAACTACCAGTAAGCCAGTTGCAGCTTCTGCAGATACAAATACATAACAAGCTTGCCTGCAGTGTAACAGGAAATCAGTGTTTGCAGCTATAACAGCTCATTATAGCATAACCAGCTACAAACTTACTCTAGCTTTATTCAGATCCATTTTCCTGTGTACTATCATGGCTGAAGGAAATACAGTTCCGGCTATCCAAGATGAACAAGCAGAAGTTATGGATCTCAACCTGCAGTCTAAACGCCCTGCAAAGCCTTCATGGAAGGTAAAAGAGAATCTTAAAGGTAGGAAACATGAACTTTCTTCCACTGTGCTAAACTTATGGCAAAAATTGCAAGGTCATATGTCCACCATTTCTCAGCCTGTTTGTGATGTGTCACCGCTAGAGGGCGCACTAGGACAGCTTTGTTCAGTATATGAACTTTATAAAGTGTCAAGTAAGGAATATATAGGCATTTTGAAGAAACTCAATAGCCAGGATTCTTTAGAAGAACTGCAAAACTTTTATCGTCTTAATTTGGATCGAGACAGTCTATTGCGAGAAGTTAAGTCTAAGACAGCAGCCAGAATTGCACAATTATTGGAAACATCATCACGCATTTCTGTGTCCACCAGGCGTTCAAAACGATCATCTAAGTCACGAAGCTCAAAATATTCCATGCTCAGCGAACAACTTATAAATGCACGTGCAGAAGCAGAAACTGCTAAAATACAAGCCGATTTTGCACGCGAAAGAGCAGAAATGGAATCTAGAATAGCACGTGAAAGAGCAGAAATGGAAGCTCTAGAGAAACAATGTGAGTATGCCACAGCAATGGTACGGTTAAAGGTTTTGGAACAAGCTGGCAGTGGAAGTGAAAGAGACAGCATCAGTTCAAGTGAAGTGGATGTGGAAGATCCTCTTAAGCGCACAAGAGACTACGTCCTAAGTCAAAACAGTGAACCCCTGATTGCTGCAAACATTCCTGACAGTGCGGACATCCTTCCAGGGGACATCCTTCCAGAACAAAAGGACTCCGATCCCTATGCAACACGCCACATCCAAGGTCAGTACAATGCACAATCACTTGGTCATCCTGGCCCATTTTCACACACCACAGTGCACCAAGGCCCAACACCTCAACAAACTCAATATACAAATGCCTGGTCACAACCCAATATGCCAGTAAGTCACCAAATCCCTGGCAATCACACAGTTCCACATGCAGCGAGACCTACAGACCTTAAACCAGCTCTTAGGTTGAATGCCTATGCACCGCCCTATCTCCCTATGTCTCTTACCCAGAACACCACAAATAATATGAACAGCACTACACAGCCAGCAATTCCTTGCCCAAAGTCAGAGAAAACAGACATGTCAGACTTTGCAAGATTCATGGTTCGTCGTGAACTTATTAAGACCAGCCTCACTAGGTTTGATGACCAGCCTGAGAACTACAGAGGTTGGAAATGTTCCTTCAGATCCACAACTAATAACCTTGGTATTACTGCTGCTGAAGAACTAGATCTGCTGATCACGTGGCTGGGCCCACAGTCTACAGAACGCGTCAAGAGACTCAGATCCGTCCACATTGATAATCCTGCGGCAGGCCTCTTTGCGGCTTGGGAAAGGTTAGAACGAAGCTTTGGAAGTCCTGAAGCCATAGAGAATGCTCTGTTCAAACGACTGCAGGATTTTCCAAAAATATCCGGCAAGGACAATGAGAAATTCCAAGAACTCAGTGACCTACTCTTTGAACTCCAGCTGGCCAAAATGGACACTCACTTACCTGGCCTCAGTTACCTGGACACAGCTCATGGGGTAAACCCAATAGTTTCCAAGCTGCCATACGGTATTCAAGAAAGGTGGACTACACTTGGGTCAAGATATAAAAGAGAAAATCGAGTCTCCTTTCCCCCCTTTTCTTACTTCTGTGAGTTTGTCAAGAACATTGCGGAATCCAAGAATGACCCAAGCTTCTCCTACAGTGAGTCAAATCATCCTGGTTCACCTACCTCTAAGTTTGACAGCCCACGCTCTAACTACAAGAACCACAGAGGTCCAGTATCAGTGAAAAAGACTGAAATCCTTCCCACACCAGCATCAGCTCTTGTCAAGAGCAACCAAGGTGATAGGATCGAAAACCCCAACCGCATGTGTCCCATTCATAAGAAGCCACATCCCCTCAAGAAATGCATCGGTTTCAGAAAGAAACCCCTCCAGGAACGCAAGGAACTTCTAAAGAATTTTGGGGTATGTTTCAGATGTTGTGCTTCTACTGAACATTTTGCTAAAGACTGTAAAACTGCTATTAAGTGCATAGAGTGCGGCTGTGAGGACCACGTGCAGGCACTGCACTCATCTCAACCCAATACTACACCCCCTGCACATTTCCCCTCTGCACCAAGGCATGGCGGGGAGAATGCAGATCAAACAGCAAGTCCTACTACTGTATCTTCTTCATGTACTAAAGTCTGTGGGGAAGATCTCCGGGACAAGTCTTGTGCAAAGATATGTCTAGTCAAAGTATACCCCAAGGGACAGCCAGAAAAGACTCTAAGGGTGTACACCATCTTGGACGACCAGAGCAACCAATCACTCGCAAGATCAGAACTCTTTGATCTGTTAAACTTAAAGGGAGATGCTTACCCCTACACCTTGGGTACCTGTAGTGGAATTACAGAGGAATCTGGAAGAAGAGCCAGTGGACTGGTTGTAGTTTCTCTCAAGGACAATCTTGAGATACCCTTACCCACACTTGTTGAATGTAATGAGATACCATCCAACGAAGAGGAGATTCCTACCCCAGAGGCCGCTCTTCATCACACTCACCTAAGGCCTATATACAACGAAATACCAACCCTTGACAAAAATGCAAAGATCTTACTTCTGCTTGGTAGAGACATTCTCAGGGTACATAAAGTACGCCAACACATCAATGGACCAAATGATGCTCCATTTGCCCAACGTCTTGATCTAGGCTGGGTTATCATAGGCAATGTCTGTATAGACAAGATGAAGACGCCTACCAATATTTCCTCATTCAAGACAAACATATTGCTTAATGGTCGCAGCACCTGTTTTCAGCCATGCCCACATCACTACTGGGTGAAAGAGAAGCTGGGCAGCAGTAATTCGCAGCATAACCATCAAGATAACATGAACATGGTCCTGTCTTGGGACGACAGCCTCGGATCGACAGTGTTCAATTCAACAAGTGAGGACAACAAGTTAGCATCTGCGAGAGAAGATAGAGAATTTCTCAAGATAATGGACAAAGACTTCACTCAAGACGATTCCAACAGCTGGGTAGCACCTTTACCCTTCCGCTTTCCAAGAGTTAAACTACCAAACAATCTACAGCAAGCAGTTGCTAGATTTTCATCTTTAAAACGAACTCTAAAGAGGAAACCAGAGATGGAAAAACATTTTGTGGCTTTCATGCAAAACATATTCGACAGAGATCACGCTGAACCTGCACCACCAGTAAAGGAAGGAGAAGAATGCTGGTACCTTCCATCCTTTGGCGTGTATCACCCACGGAAACCCAATCAAATTAGAGTGGTTTTTGATTCCAGCGCTCAGTATGATGACGTCTCCCTCAACAATCTGCTCCTTACTGGGCCAAACCTAAACAACAGCCTCATAGGAGTGCTAATTCGCTTTAGAGAAGAGCCTGTGGCAGTAGTAGCTGATATCCAGCAAATGTTCCATTGCTTCATAGTCAGGGAAGACAATCGGAACTACCTGAGGTTCCTGTGGCACAAAGACAACAACGTCAATAATGAAGTCATAGATTACCGGATGAAGGTACACGTATTTGGCAACAGCCCTTCTCCTGCTGTAGCAATCTATGGACTCAGAAGAACAGCCCAGGAAGGTGAGAAGGACTATGGATCTGACGCTCGTCATTTTGTTGAAAAGAACTTCTACGTTGATGACGGACTTAAATCCCTACCCACAAGTGAAGAGGCAATCGATCTCCTCACCAGAACACAAGAAATGCTTTCTGTAGCAAACCTTAGGCTCCACAAGATTATCTCCAACAGCCAGAAAGTAATGGAAGCATTTCCTTCTGATGATCATGCTACCAACTTGAAAGATCTTGATCTTGGTTCTGATATTCCTCCCATACAGCGCAGCCTAGGCTTGCTCTGGGACATTAAACAAGACATATTTACATTCCAGGTATCAGGCTATGACAAACCTTTCACCAAACGAGGAGTTTTATCTGTCATAAACAGTATCTATGATCCTCTTGGATTTGTAGCTCCAGTCACCATTCATGGCAAGATGTTGCTGAGACAGTTAACCAAGGTGAACTTAGACTGGGACACTCCATTACCTATTGAGCAACAACAAAGGTGGGAGACGTGGAAGAAGTCATTGAAGATATTGGAACAACTCCAAATACCACGTTGTTACACTCCCAGCTCCCTTTCAGCTGCTACCAGGAGAGAAATCCACATTTTCTCAGATACATCGATGGAAGCCATAGCCGCAGTAGCCTACCGGAGGATCTTTGAAACCAACAACAAACTACACTGTGGATTTGTCCTGGGTAAAGCCAAATTAACCCCAGAACCTGCACGCTCTGTACCAAGACTCGAGCTTTGTGCAGCTGTGCCAACAGTAGAAATTGCTGAAGTTATAAAGGATGAACTGGACATTCCAATTGATTCATTTACATTCTACACAGATAGCAAAGTCGTGCTTGGTTATATACACAACCAAACAAAACAATTCTATGTATACGTCAGCAACAGAGTAGAACGCATCAGAAGTTTCTCCACTTCTGAGCACTGGCATCACATTACCACTAGCCTTAATCCAGCTCATCGTGGAACAAGACCTTCACCAAAACCCAATCTCCAGATCGGTGACCTTGTTCTTTTAAAGGATAAAGAGGCCCATCGCAATGAATGGCCAATGGGACTTATCACCAAGGTTGTTCCCAGCGACGATGGAAAGATTCGTAAGGTAGAGGTTAAAGTGACCAAAGGAGGCTCTGCCAAAGTTTTCTTCCGTCCAATCACTGAACTAGTACTTCTCCTTCCAAAGGAAGATATCACATAAAGAAGGACATGGCTACTAGATTCACCTCATCATCGGAAGTATTCTACCTCAAACTTCCAGCTATGATATACCATCGACACCTTATTATTTGGATCATACTGTGGGTTGGTGGAAGTGTTTGCAAGTTGCGGCTTCCCCAATCCGAAGATGGGTTATCACTTGGAACTTGATCCAACATTTTCCTACTTTTATGGATTACAAGCTTCAAGACTTCGACTGAACTTATTTCTTGTTATCGTTGTTTATTGTTACAGGTTATCTCTTTTGTCTTACAGGTTGCAAGATTAGTTCTGGACTTCATCTAAGGACATTACTATAATGTTCGATTTATCGTGAAATCTAAAGATTTCAGACGGGGAGTGTCATGTCCCACGATATATGTGTTTCATGTTTTATTGCAGAGCTTTGCATTTTGTTAAAAATTGTCCCTCTTGATTTCCTGTAGCCAGGTTCTGATGTCATTAGACCTGCCCTCATCCTGTGCTCAGCTCTGTGTGTGTGTCGGCCATTTTAGATTCCAACCAGCTCTGGTAATACATCATCTTTTCACCTACTGCTGTTTTTGTACAAGAATATCAGCTTGAAATAAACCTTCATCTGGATTCATCTCACATCTCGGCAGTTTTGAGTTGACACTATCTGATAAGGTCTCTTGGTGTGAGTACTGGTTAATGTAGACATATACCCAGAGTAACTGTCTGAAGAACACTATACTTACAGCCTAGTTATTGAGTCAGAATAGTGTCCGTGGCTTCATCTGTAGTCAAGCAAGATTGTCTATTTAGAAAGTGGACCAAGAAGAAAGCACTAGATGACTTATTTAGTGGAATGGTGCACAGTACACTGTTATCTGTCTCCTTGATGGTGGTGGCCAAATACAGTATACACACAATTAATAAACTATAGATACTAGCTTACAGTTATACAATCTAAAATGATGTAGAGTAGTTATTGAATGTACGAGACAAGGAAATATACTTCAGATATAGGGATTTCAAACAGTTTTCCATAGATGATACCACAAATCTAGATCATAAGACAGCAGATGCTTCCAGTTCTGAAAGAAATTTGGTACCAGCATACAGATAAGCACCTTAAAATAGATGCTAGATGTGACCTGGTTCCCACAGAGGTAATATGCACAGAAAATAAATGGCCTCACCTAGGCTGAGAAAAGAAGCAATGGTATTGTTGGCTAGATGGGTAAATATCTCTTATATCAATAAATCCAGATAGCGATAAGCTGGTTTCCAGGCAGTCACCTCTGATCGTGTAATGACTGGACTAATAGGCTCCTGTGTGATACAGTATGCTTTTCCGGCATAAGGGCCTGATTCTGATTTGGAAGTAAAGCAAAACGGTGCACCTGGGCAAAAGCATGTTGCTCTGCAGGTGGGGCAGATGTAACATGTGCAGAGAGAGTTAGATTTGGGTGGGGTGTGTCCAAACTGAAATCTAAATTGCAGTGTAAAAAAGCTGTCTAACACTTGTGGGCTACATGCAAAGCAGCCAGTATTTTCCCTGCATAGAAAAATATAAATGTATTTGTTTCCCTTACATTACAACATGGTGTGTTCTAGACACAAAGTTACTTGCTTTCTTTTTTGCTTTACTTCCAAATCAGAATAAAAACCTAAGTGCCAAATAGCTGAATTGTATAGTTTGCCAACGGACATTTGATACTCAAGCTAGCATTAAAGAATTACTCTGACCTTCGGAGCCTTCAAGATGAGGCTTAAGAAAGAAGTGTCTATTTCCTCTAATCCTTTCCGAGTTATGAAGCGCGGTTTCTGTGTGATGCTGTGTCTTGCTTTCGGTTTTCCATTTTAAGAACCACTTGCTTTTTCCCCATTTAATCGTGCCCTTTTCTTTATCCAGGTACTTGGTACTTGAGCACGTATCTGGTGGGGAACTTTTTGACTACCTGGTGAAGAAAGGACGTTTAACCCCAAAGGAAGCTCGAAAATTCTTCCGGCAGATTATTTCGGCGTTGGATTTCTGTCACAGTCACTCCATCTGGTGAGGGGTCTCCTGAGACAACAGAGTGGTCTGTGGGGGTCATTCTGACCTGATCACACGCTGCCGTTCATCGCAGCAAAGCGATCGGGATAGAAGTGCGCCGGCGCTGCAGTGCGCCAGCGCATGGCTGACAGCCGACGGCTGTCGTTGCCTAACGATCGCCTCTGCCTGATTGACTGGCAGAGGCGTTCGCTGGGCGGGAGGGGGCGGCACCGTGGCATTTGGCTGCCGTTTTGTGGGCGCGGTCCGACCAATGCAGGCGTGGCCGGACCGTGCGGAGGGCGGGCCGTAGTGGCTGCGTGACGTCACACCTAGCCGCTGCGAGCCGGGCAGCGACGAGTAGCTCCCGGCCAGCACGCAAAAGCTGCGCTTGCCGGGAGCTGCTCCTGAAGCGCAAAAGCATTGCCGCTGTGCGCAGGCCTGACATGTGCTGGGGGTTTCCCCGCATGTCAGTGTACCTGATCGTAGCCCTGCAAAATTTTGCAGGGCTACGATCAGGTGTGAATTAGGCCCTGTGTCTGAGTGTTTTGGTCACTCCACATAGTTATGATAAGTATCTGCTAAGGTTCAGAAATCATATCATCTTTATCTTATGTATCATGACTTTTTTCCACTGGTCATTGTCTGCCTGGATGTATAATCAGTATCTGTCTCTAAGACAATCACTTTTCATCTGTCTTTCTTGCACAGTCACAGAGATCTAAAGCCTGAGAATCTTCTTCTGGATGAGAGGAATAATATCCGAATAGCAGATTTTGGGATGGCCTCTCTGCAGGTCGGAGACAGCCTGCTGGAGACCAGCTGTGGGTATGTATAGGGGACATTGAGTGGGTGTTCTAGGTAGAGCTGACGTATAATATACAGTGCATATTGGGCGTACAACGGTTCAGCATTACAAGGGACATGTTTTCATAACTTGTTGACCAAAAATAGTTACGTCTTGATCTTAATTTGACATGTAGGGATCAATTCAGTTAGGGCGAGACAGCTCTCTCCATGATGAGGACATATGCATATCAGGTACGAGGGGAGATGCCATTGCCGACATTTCCACGCCATTAGTCATGAGACATAGGGCCTAATTCAGACCTGGTCGCTGTAGCGGCAGCATACGCAGGCTGAAGCCCAGTGAATCCTGCGCGTGTGCAGCAGCCGCACTGCGCATGCGCAGACAGTGAGATGCAACGGAGTCTCACTTGTGCGATCGCCTCTGCCTGACTGACGGGCAGAGGTGATCGCGGGGTGTGTCTGTGGTGTTGCTGCGGCGTTTGGGGGGGTGCAGTCTGGACAACGTAGGCATGTCCGGACCGTTTGTGGGGTGGGCTGCGATGGCTGCGTGACGTCACACACAGCTGCTGCAACCTTACACATGGCGGGGAGCTGCCTGCCTTCACAGCTAGGCTGCGTAGGCAGAGAGTTACTCATCAGGTGCGAAGCCGTGCGATGCTTTCACATGTCTGCGGGGGGGGGGGGGGGGGGGGGGCAGGACCTGGCATGCGGGGTGAATTTGCCCTGTGCTGGGCGTCCCCCCGCATGCCAAAGATTTTGATCGTAGGTGTGCGTTTTTTCGCACATCTACGATCAGGTCTGAATTAGGCCCTTAGCCTGGCACTAGAATTCTTAAAAACCCTCTGAATGGAATAAAGCAGAATATGCATGGTACACGGTAGAGGGAGCACAGGAACATAGAACGTCGGCACAGATTACTGAAGCTGTAGGTGGATCAGATTCTCTGTAATGAGCTCTTCTATGTCCTCTCCAAATCTCATGCAGGTCTCCTCACTACGCCTGCCCAGAGGTGATCAGGGTGAGTTCTCAGCGCTCCTTCCCTTGGTGATGTTACGGTGCACTGCAAAACAGCAATGCCATTAACCTTTGATATTCTTTGCAGGGCGAAAAATATGACGGCAGAAAGGCGGACATCTGGAGCTGTGGAGTCATCTTGTTCGCGTTACTTGTGGTGAGAATATTACCTCTTAAAAATAAGAATTTACTCACCGGTAATTCTATTTCTCGTAGTCCGTAGTGGATGCTGGGAACTCCGTAAGGACCATGGGGAATAGACGGGCTCCACAGGAGACTGGGCACTCCAAGAAAGAATTAGGACTACTGGTGTGCACTGGCTCCTCCCTCTATGCCCCTCCTCCAGACCTCAGTTAGGGAAACTGTGCCCGGAAGAGCTGACACAACAAGGAAAGGATTTGGAATCCCGGGTAAGACTCATACCAGCCACACCAATCACACCGTACAACTCGTGATAACTATACCCAGTTAACAGTATGAATAACAACTGAGCCTCACTGAACAGATGGCTCAGAACAATAACCCTTTAGTTAGGCAATAACTATATACAAGAATTGCAGACAATCCGCACTTGGGATGGGCGCCCAGCATCCACTACGGACTACGAGAAATAGAATTACCGGTGAGTAAATTCTTATTTTCTCTGACGTCCTAGTGGATGCTGGGAACTCCGTAAGGACCATGGGGATTATACCAAAGCTCCCAAACGGGCGGGAGAGTGCGGATGACTCTGCAGCACCGAATGAGCAAAAACAAGGTCCTCCTCAGCCAGGGTATCAAACTTGTAGAATTTTGCAAACGTGTTTGATCCCGACCAGGTAGCAGCTCAGCAAAGTTGTAAAGCCGAGACCCCTCGGGCAGCCGCCCAAGAAGAGCCCACCTTCCTCGTGGAATGGGCCTTCACAGATTTAGGATGCGGCAGTCCAGCCGCAGAATGTGCAAGTTGAATCGTGGAGCAGATCCAGCGAGCAATAGTCTGCTTAGAAGCAGGAGCACCCAGCTTGTTGGGTGCATGCAAAATAAACAGCGAGTCAGTCTTTCTGACTCTAGCCGTCCTGGAAACATAGATTTTCAGGGCCCGGACCACATCCAGCAACTTGGAGGCCTCCAAGTTCCCAGTAGCCGCAGGCACCACAATAGGTTGGTTCAAATGAAACGCTGATACCACCTTAGGGAGGAATTGGGGACGCGTCCTCAATTCTGCTCTGTCCATATGGAAGATCAGATAGGGGCTTTTACAGGACAAAGCCGCCAATTCTGACACCCGCCTAGCCGAAGCCAAGGCCAAAAGCATGACCACTTTCCACGTGAGATATTTTAATTCCACGGTCTGAAGTGGCTCAAACCAATGTGATTTTAGGAAATCCAACACAACGTTGAGATCCCAAGGTGCCACCGGGGGCACAAAAGGGGGCTGAATGTGCAGCACTCCCTTAACAAACGTCTGAACTTCAGGCAGTGAAGCCAGTTCTTTTTGAAAGAAAATAGACAGGGCCGAAATCTGGACTTTAATGGAACCCAATTTTAGGCCCATAGTCACTCCTGACTGTAGGAAGTGCAGAAAACGACCCAGCTGAAATTCTTCTGTGGGGGCCTTCATAGCCTCACACCAAGCAACATATTTTCGCCATATGCGGTGATAATGCTTTGCTGTCACATCTTTCCTAGCTTTTATCAGCGTAGGAATGACTTCAACCGGAATGCCCTTTTCCATCAGGATCCGGCGTTCAACCGCCATGCTGTCAAACGCAGCCGCGGTAAGTCTTGGAACAGACAGGGCCCCTGCTGTAGCAGGTCCTGTCTGAGAGGCAGAGGCCAAGGGTCCTCTGAGATCATTTCTTGCAGTTCCGGGTACCAAGTCCGTCTTGGCCAATCCGGAACGATGAGTATAGTTCTTACTCCTCTCTTTCTTATTATCCTCAGCACCTTTGGTATGAGAGGAAGAGGAGGGAACACATAAACCGACTGGTACACCCACGGTGTCACTAGAGCGTCCACAGCTATTGCCTGAGGGTCCCTTGACCTGGCGCAATATCTTTTTAGCTTTTTGTTTAGGCGGGACGCCATCATGTCCACCTGTGGCCTTTCCCAACGGTTTACAATCAGTTGGAAGACTTCTGGATGAAGTCCCCACTCTCCCGGGTGGAGGTCGTGCCTGCTGAGGAAGTCTGCTTCCCAGTTGTCGACTCCCGGAATAAACACTGCTGACAGTGCTATCACGTGATTTTCCGCCCATCGGAGAATCCTTGTGGCTTCTGCCATCGCCATCCTGCTTCTTGTGCCGCCCTGTCGGTTTACATGGGCGACCGCCGTGATGTTGTCTGACTGAATCAGCACCGGCTGGTTTTGAAGCAGGGGTCTTGCCTGACTTAGGGCATTGTAAATGGCCCTTAGTTCCAGAATATTTATGTGTAGGGAAGCCTCCTGACTCGACCATAGTCCTTGGAAGTTTCTTCCCTGAGTGACTGCCCCCCAACCTCGGAGGCTTGCATCCGTGGTCACCAGGACCCAGTCCTGTATGCCGAATCTGCGGCCCTCTAGAAGATGAGCACTCAGCAGCCACCACAGCAGAGACACCCTGGCCCTCGGGGACAGGGTGATCAGCCGATGCATCTGAAGATGCGATCCGGACCACTTGTCTAACAGATCCCACTGAAAGATCCTTGCATGGAATCTGCCGATTGGAATTGCCTCGTAAGAAGCTACCATCTTTCCCAGGACTCGCGTGCAGTGATGCACCGACACCTGTTTTGGTTTCAGGAGATCTCTGACCAGATATGACAACTCCTTGGCCTTCTCCTCCGGGAGAAACACCTTCTTCTGTTCTGTGTCCAGAATCATACCCAGGAACAGCAGACGCGTTGTAGGAACCAGCTGCGACTTTGGAATATTCAGAATCCAGCCGTGCTGTTGTAGCACTTCCTGAGATAGTGCTACTCCGACCAACAACTGCTCCCTGGACCTCGCCTTTATAAGGAGATCGTCCAAGTATGGGATAATTATATAACTCCCTTCTTTCGAAGGAGTATCATCATTTCGGCCATTACTTTGGTAAATACCCTCGGTGCCGTGGACAGACCAAACGGCAACGTCTGGAATTGGTAATGGCAGTCTTGTACCACAAAACGGAGGTACACCTGGTGAAGTGGGTAAATGGGGACATGCAGGTAAGCATCCTTGATGTCCAGTGATACCATGTAATCCCCTTCTTCCAGGCTTGCAATAACCGTCCTGAGCGATTCCATTTTGAACTTGAACCTCCTTATATAAGTGTTCAAGGATTTCAAATTTAGAATGGGTCTCACCGAACCGTCTGGTTTCGGTATCACAAACATTGTGGAATAGTAACCCCGTCCCTGTTGAAGGAGGGGAACTTTTATTATCACCTGCTGGAGGTACAGCTTGTGAATTGCCGCCAGCACTACCTCCCTGTCCGGGGGAGTGGCTGGCAAGGCTGATTTGAGGTAACGGCGAGGGGGAGACATCTCGAATTCCAGCTTGTATCCCTGAGATACCACTTGTAGAACCCAGGGATCCACCTGTGAGCGAACCCACCGGTCGCTGAAGTTCCGGAGACGGGCCCCCACCGCACCTGGCTCCACCAGTGGAGCCCCAGCGTCATGCGGTGGATTTAGTGGAAGCAGGGGAGGATTTTTGTTCTTGGGAACTGGCTGTATGGTGCAGCTTTTTCCCTCTACCCCTGCCTCTGGGCAGAAAGGACGCGTCTTTAACCCGCTTGCCTTTCTGGGGCCGAAAGGACTGTACCTGATAATACGGTGCTTTCTTAGGCTGTGAGGGAACCTGAGGTAAAAATGTCGACTTCCCAGCTGTTGCTGTGGAAACGAGGTCCGAGAGACCATCCCCAAACAATTCCTCACCCTTGTAAGGCAAAACCTCCATGTGCCTTTTAGAATCCGCATCACCTGTCCACTGCCGAGTCCATAATACTCTCCTGGCAGAGATGGACATTGCATTTATTCTAGATGCCAGCCGGCAAATATCCCTCTGTGCATCTCTCATAGATAAGACTACGTCTTTAATATGCTCTATGGTTAGCAATATAGTGTCCCTGTCAAGGGAATCAATGTTATCAGACAGGGAATCAGACCATGCTGCTGCAGCACTGCACATCCATGCTGAAGCAATAGCAAGTCTCAGTATAGTACCTGAGTGTGTATATACAGACTTCAGGATAGCCTCCTGCTTTCTATCCGCAGGCTCCTTTAAGGCGGCCGTATCCTGAGACGGCAGTGCCACCTTTTTTGACAAGCGTGTGAGCGCTTTATCCACCCTCGGGGATGTCTCCCAGCGTAACCTGTCCTCTGGCGGGAAAGGGTACGCCATCAGTAACTTTTTAGAAATCACTAGTTTCTTATCGGGGGAAGCCCACGCTTCTTCACACACTTCATTCAACTCATCTGATGGGGGAAAAACCACTGGTTGCTTTTTCTCCCCAAACATAATACCCTTTTTAGTGGTACCTGGGTTAATGTCAGAAATGTGCAACACATTTTTTATTGCCGTAATCATGCAACGGATGCCCCTTGTGGATTGTGTATATGTCTCATCCTCGTCGACACTGGAGTCAGACTCCGTGTCGACATCTGTGTCTGCCATCTGAGGTAGCGGGCGTTTTTGAGCCCCTGATGGCCTTTGAGACGCCTGGGCAGGCACTGGCTGAGAAGCCGGCTGTCCCACGGCTGTTATGTCATCCAGCCTTTTATGTAAGGAGTTGACACTGTCGGTTAATACCTTTCACATATCCATCCACTCTGGTGTCGACCCCGCAGGGGGTGACATCACATTTATCGGCACCTGCTCCGCCTCCACATAAGCCTCCTCATCAAACATGTCGACACAGCCGTACCGACACACCGCACACACACACAGGGAATGCTCTGACTGAGGACAGGACCCCACAAAGTCCTTTGGGGAGACAGAAAGAGAGTATGCCAGCACACACCACAGCGCTATATAAACAGGGATTTACACTACACAAAGTGATTTTCCCTATAGCAGCTATAATACACAGTTTTGCGCCTAAATTTAGTGCCCCCCCTCTCTTTTTTACCCTATTGAGCCTGGAAACTGCAGGGGAGAGCCTGGGGAGCGTCCTTCCAGCGGAGCTGTGAAGAGAAAATGGTGCCAGTGTGCTGAGGGAGATAGCCCCGCCCCTTTTTCGGCAGGCTTCTCCCGCTCTTTATATTAATATTATGGCAGGGGATTTTTACACATATATAGTTTATTAGACTATATTATGTGTTTTTTGCCATTTTAAGGTAATCTAATTGCAGCCCAGGGCCCTGCACCCATCAGTGACCGGAGTATGTGGTGTGCATGGGGAGCAATGGCGCACAGCTGCAGTGCTGTGCGCTACCTTAATGAAGACCGGAGTCTTCAGCCACCGATTTCCAGGACGTTCTTCTTGCTTCTGGCTCTGCAAGGGGGACGGCGGCGCGGCTCCGGGACCGGACGACCGAGGCTGGGCCTGTGTTCGATCCCTCTGGAGCTAATGGTGTCCAGTAGCCTAGAAGCCCAAGCTAGCTGCAAGCAGGTAGGTTCGCTTCTCTCCCCTAAGTCCCCCGTAGCAGTGAGTCTGTTGCCAGCAGATCTCACTGAAAATAAAAAACCTAATAAATACTTTCTTTTCTAGGAGCTCAGGAGAGCCCCAAGTGTGCAACCAGCTCGAGCCGGGCACAGATTCTAACTGATGTCTGGAGGAGGGGCATAGAGGGAGGAGCCAGTGCACACCAGTAGTCCTAATTCTTTCTTGGAGTGCCCAGTCTCCTGCGGAGCCCGTCTATTCCCCATGGTCCTTACGGAGTTCCCAGCATCCACTAGGACGTCAGAAAAATTAATTTATAAATTAGTACACTCTCATTTCAAAATATTCTAAATATCATTAAAAAAGAGAGTGGAAAGTAAATGATTATACTTTTTACACTATATATGTTTTAAGTGCTTACATGCTGAGTGCTGTTGTCCTTACTGTATATTCCACAAATGTTTTTCTGAGTTTTTTCCATTAGAGTAGAATCCGCTTCAGTACTATATATGGGTCATTTATTAGATGCTCATCCTGTTATCTGACACACTACACCTACTGTCCAATCAGTATACAACCTGATACATTACCAACAGCAACCTACATGTGATCACAGCCGTATGTACCTTCCATGGGGGGGATTCAGTTACATGCTGTGCCACACATTGCGTTCCAACATCGCAACCCACCAACATCGTCAGTTCTGCCTTACACCCACAAAGGTGCATGTTAAGGGGGTTATTCAGAGTCCTTAGCAGTTATTGTTAAATTAGCACAGGGCAATGCCGCCCAGTATGTATGGTGCTGCTCTGCATTGCGATTGCAATTGCATTGTGATCGCATCGCAAATTCGGGAAACAGGGGACAACCCTTGTATATGCAGCCAGGCTGCGTATATAGGTGCTCCGCCGCCATGTTTCCCATCGCAACGTCATAAGGCCACCCCGAAAACGGTCATGACACGCCTGCATTTCCTGCTCTACACCCCCCAATGCCACGTTGCAGCCAACGAACGCCCGCCACCTGTCAAACATTTTGCGATTACATCCTTCTGGGATACAATCGCATCTGCGCAACTGGCCAATAAGTGGACATTTGTGATTTTGTAAACACCGCGTCCATCTCTGAATACCCCCACAAAATTGTCAGCGTTGTGACTATTGTATATGGCGGATAAGTGCAAAGCCGTACATTGGGCTGGATACAGAGATGGACGCTATCGCACAGCTGCTGCGACTTTGTACACAGCATCGGATCATCTGCGTGAATATCGCCCGTCTGAGTGACCCACAGGTTGCTCAGGACGGCCGGTGTTCTCAAGCTGCTGGGCCAGTGAAGCGGCCTCTGAAGACGTAGCCACCAACCTCAGCACGCCCAGAAAATGGGGCCGACACGCATGTACACTGCTGAAGACCACACTCACAATTTTTAATATACGTTTGTGATGTTATAATGCTGGACACACATGCTGCAGTTTCTGATGTAATAATAGGCAATTGTTCTAAGGCACCACAAAGTGTCCACAGCACTGTACAAGGAATATACATTGTAACCTAACATTTCATAAGTACAATAGTGTCAGGTGACGTATCTATGACAACAAACACTCATAAAACGACAGAGTAGGTGGGATGAGGACAAGGGTTAAGGGCAGGACAGGTGTCAACCTCAATGCTCCCCCAGGCCACAAAACCATCCGAGGAAGGCTGCATGCAGACTGCGGCCGTGTAGTGAGGGCCGCATGGAAATTCCATCCTATAGTAATCTTCCTACATACCTCCTACTATAGATGCCACCTCCAGTCAAATCTCCTTTATCGTCACAGACACCATAGCATCCTCCTTTTCACCAGCCCACTGATTTGGCATCACACTTGGCTCAGCCCTCTGCTTTATATCTCACATCCAGTCTCTCTCCCAGGGCGGGATGTACCAATGGGAAAATGCGGGAAAGAAAATGTTTTACCCCATTTCCCGTATGTACCAAGACCCAGACACTGGGTTTTCGATGCAGAGGGTAATGCATCGAAATTACCCTATAGAACCTAAGGGATTCCTTCTTCCTCCCTGTGTCCACTGCGCATACGCAAATGTTGGTACATCCCACCTCCCGTGCAGTCACAACCACCTTAGAAATATTGCCAGGATATGCCCATTTCTTACACCAGATGCTACCAAATTCTTATGCATTCTCTCGCCCCTCTTGCCAATCCCCCCCCCCCCCCCACCCCCACCTTCATTACTTCTAATTCTTGCTATCTGGCTTTCCCCTAACCCATATTGCCCCAGCCAGGGCCATACTTAGAGAGATGGGGCCCATATGCAGTCTCTGCCCGGGCCCCCTTCTCCCTAGTCAGTGGTGCAAGTGAGTAGACTCTGGTGCTGTGTCATTCCCTGTAGCTTTTTCTACTTCACATATGCAGATTGCACGGTACAAATTGCCGCCGCACCATTTTCCAGATGATTTGCGCAGTGCTGATCCTGTTGGCGTGGAACCGTGGAGAGATAAGTATTGAAGAACATGGTTGTAGGGTCTTAGTCTTACCCTCTTAAGTTGCACCTTGCCATGCCTCTGATAACCTCCTCTCACTCTTGCCTACAAGACTTCTCCCGTGCTGTTACTCACCTATGGAATTCTCCACAATGCCTGATCAGACTATCTCACAGTCTACAAATCCTTAAGCACTCTCTGACAACCCTTCTCTTTACCTGACTCTTATGTATACTACCCACACCAGTGTACCCTCACAATTGTCATACTCTTCACTCTTCGCCACACTCACTCCTCCTATTTGAGTTGAGCCCACTTCCAGTGGACCGCTGCTGCAGGACATGGTTACAAATCTAAGACAGTAATAGTAATATGTGGGCATATGGAATAATTCTGGCTGCAATTAAGCTAAATATGTTTACAGTACTTGCCAAGTTTTTATGCTCCTACATGAAAAGGAATGAACCAGTTTTGTTGTTCTACAGGGCGCGCTCCCATTTGATGATGACAACCTTAGGCAGCTTCTAGAGAAGGTGAAACGAGGGGTCTTCCACATGCCACATTTTATTCCCCCAGACTGTCAGAACCTCCTCTGCGGGATGATCGAGGTGGAACCATTAAAGAGACTGACGGTGAGAAATAAGGAGTGAGACTGTAAGGTGCCACCATCTTTCCTGCAACTACTCCATTTCAGGTCACAGTGCAGTCAGTCTACCATATCACTGCACATTGGCAATCATAATACTCACAGTACAGGCAGTCTACCATATCACTGCACATTAGCAATCAGACTACTCACAGTGCAGGCAGTCTACCATATCACTGCACACTGGCAATCAGAATACTCACAGTGCAGGCAGTCTACCATATCACTGCACGTTGGCAATCAGACTACTCACAGTGCAGTCAGTCTACCATATCACTGCACATTGGCAATCAGACTACTCACAGTGCAGGCAGTCTACCATATCACTGCACATTGGCAATCAGACTACTCACAGTGCAGGTAGTCTACCATATCACTGCACATTGGCAATCAGATTAATCACAGTGCAGGCAGTCTACCATATCACTGCACATTGGCAACCAGACTACTCACAGTGCAGGCAGTCTACCATATCACTGCACATTGGCAATCAGAATACTCACAGTGCAGGCAGTCTACCATATCACTGCACGTTGGCAATCAGACTACTCACAGTGCAGTCAGTCTACCATATCACTGCACATTGGCAATCAGACTATTCACAGTTCAGAGTCTACCATATCACTGCACATTGGCAATCAGACTACTCACAGTGAAGGCAGTCTACCATATCATTGCACATTGGCAATCAGACTACTCACAGTGCAGTCAGTCTACCATATCACTGCACATTGGCAATCAGACTACTCACAGTGCAGGCAGTCTACCATATCACTGCACATTGGCAATCAGAATACTCACAGTGCAGGCAGTCTACCATATCACTGCACGTTGGCAATCAGACTACTCACAGTGCAGTCAGTCTACCATATCACTGCACATTGGCAATCAGAATACTCACAGGCCCTCATTCCGAGTTGTTCGCTCGCAAGGCGAATGTAGCAGAGTTACACACGCTAAGCCGCCGCCTACTGGGAGTGAATCTTAGCTTCTTAAAATTGCGACCGACGTACGCGCAATATTGCGATTACAAACGAGTTAGCAGTTTCAGAGTAGCTCCAGACTTACTCTGCCTGTGCGATCATTTCAGTGCTTGTCGTTCCTGGTTGACGTCACAAACACACCCAGCGTTCGCCCAGGCACTCCCACCGTTTCCCCGGCCACTCCTGCGTTTTTTCCGGAAACGGTAGCGTTTTCAGCCACACGCCCCTGAAACGCCGTGTATCCGCCCAGTAACACCCATTTCCTGTCAATCACATTACGATCGCCGGAGCGAAGAAAAAGCCGTGAGTAAAAATACTTTCTTCATAGTAAAGTTACTTGGCGCAGTCGCAGTGCGAACATTGCGCATGCGTACTAAGCGGATTTTCACTGCGATGCGATGAAAAATACCGAGCGAACAACTCGGAATGAGGGCCACAGTGCAGGCAGTCTACCATATCACTGCACATTGGCAATCAGACTATTCACAGTTCAGAGTCTACCATATCACTGCACGTTGGCAATCAGACTACTCACAGTGCAGGCAGTCTACCATATCACTGCACATTAGCAATCAGACTACTCACAGTGCAGGCAGTCTACCATATCACTGCACATTGGCAGTCAGACTACTCACAGTGCAGGCAGTCTACCATATCACTGCACATTGGCAATCAGATTAATCACAGTGCAGGCAGTCTACCATATCACTGCACGTTGGCAATCAGACTACTCACAGTGCAGGCAGTCTACCATATCACTGCACATTGGCAGTCAGACTACTCACAGTGCAGGCAGTCTACCATATCACTGCACATTGGCAATCAGATTAATCACAGTGCAGGCAGTCTACCATATCACTGCACGTTGGCAATCAGACTTCTCACAGTGAAGGCAGTCTACCATATCACTGCACATTAGCAATCAGACTACTCACAGTGCAGGCAGTCTACCATATCACTGCACGTTGGCAATCAGACTACTCACGGTGCAGTCAGTCTACCATATCACTGCACATTGGCAATCAGACTACTCACAGTGCAGGCAGTCTACCATATCACTGCACATTGGCAATCAGACTACTCACAGTGCAGGCAGTCAGTCTACCATATCACTGCACATTGGCAATCAGATTAATCACAGTGCAGGCAGTCTACCATATCACTGCACGTTGGCAATCAGACTACTCACAGTGCAGGCAGTCTACCATATCACTGCACATTGGCAATCAGATTAATCACAGTGCAGGCAGTCTACCATATCACTGCACGTTGGCAATCAGACAACTCACAGTGCAGGCAGTCAACCATATCACTGCACATTGGCAATCAGACTACTCACAGTGCAGGCAGTCTACCATATCACTGCACGTTGGCAATCAGACTACTCACAGTGCAGGCAGTCTACCATATCACTGCACATTAGCAATCAGACTACTCACAGTGCAGGCAGTCTACCATATCACTGCACGTTGGCAGTCAGACTACTCACAGTGCAGGCAGTCTACCATATCACTGCACATTGGCAATCACACTACCCACAGTGCAGGCAGTCTACCATATCATTGCACATTGGCAGTCAGACCACTCACAGTGCAGGCAGTCTACCATATCACTGCACATTGGCAATCAGACTACTCACAGTGCAGGCAGTCTACCATATCACTGCACATTGGCAATCACATTAATCACAGTGAAGGCAGTCTATCATATCACTGCACATTGGCAGTCAGACTACTCACAGTGCAGGCAGTCTACCATATCACTGCACATTGGCAATCAGATTAATCACAGTGCAGGCAGTCTACCATATCACTGCACGTTGGCAATCAGACTACTCACAGTGCAGGCAGTCTACCATATCACTGCACATTGGCAGTCAGACTACTCACAGTGCAGGCAGTCTACCATATCACTGCACATTGGCAATCAGACTTCTCACAGTGCAGGCAGTCTACCATATCACTGCACATTGGCAATCAGATTAATCACAGTGAAGGCAGTCTACCATATCACTGCACATTAGCAATCAGACTACTCACAGTGCAGGCAGTCTACCATATCACTGCACGTTGGCAATCAGACTACTCACGGTGCAGTCAGTCTACCATATCACTGCACATTGGCAATCAGACTACTCACAGTGCAGGCAGTCTACCATATCACTGCACATTGGCAATCAGACTACTCACAGTGCAGGCAGTCTACCATATCACTGCACGTTGGCAATCAGACTACTCACAGTGCAGGCAGTCTACCATATCACTGCACATTGGCAGTCAGACTACTTACAGTGCAGGCAGTCTACCATATCACTGCACATTGGCAATCAGACTTCTCACAGTGCAGGCAGTCTACCATATCACTGCACATTGGCAATCAGACTACTCACAGTGCAGGCAGTCTACCATATCACTGCACATTGGCAATCAGATTAATCACAGTGCAGGCAGTCTACCATATCACTGCACATTGGCAACCAGACTACTCACAGTGCAGGCAGTCTACCATATCACTGCACATTGGCAATCAGACTACTCACAGTACAGCTAGTCTACCATAAGACTGCACATTGGCAGTCAGACTACTCACAGGGGGTCATTCCGAGTTGTTCGCTCGTTATTTTTTTTCTCGCAACGGAGCGATTAGTCGCGAATGCGCATGCGCAATGTCCGCAGTGCGACTGCGCCAAGTAAATTTGCTATGCAGTTAGGAATTTTACTCACGGCATTACGAGGTTTTTTCTTCGTTCTGGTGATCATAATGTGATTGACAGGAAGTGGGTGTTTCTGGGCGGAAACTGGCCGTTTTATGGGAGTGTGTGAAAAAACGCTACCGTTTCTGGGAAAAACGCGGGAGTGGCTGGAGAAACGGAGGAGTGTCTGGGCGAACGCTGGGTGTGTTTGTGACGTCAAACCAGGAACGACAAGCACTGAACTGATCGCACTGGCAGAGTAAGTCTCGAGCTACTCAGAAACTGCACAGAGAAGTATTTTCGCAATATTGCGAATCTTTCGTTCGCAATTTTGATAAGCTAAGATTCACTCCCAGTAGGCGGCGGCTTAGCGTGTGCAAAGCTGCTAAAAGCAGCTTGCGAGCGAACAACTCGGAATGACCCCCACAGTGCAAGCGGTCTACCATATCATTGCACATTGGCAGTCAGAATACTCACAGTGCAGGCAGTCTACCATATCACTGCACATTGGCAATCAGACTACGCACAGTGCAGCTAGTCTACCATATCACTGCACATTGGCAGTCAGACTACTCACAGTGCAAGCGGTCTACCATATCACTGCACATTGGCAATCAGACTACGCACAGTGCAGGCAGTCTACCATATCACTGCACATTGGCAATCAGACTACGCACAGTGCAGGCAGTCTACCATATCACTGCACATTGGCAATCAGACTACGCACAGTGCAGGCAGTCTACCATATCACTGCACATTGGCAATCAGACTACTCACAGTGCAGCTAGTCTACCACATCACTGCACATTGGCAGTCAGACTACGCACAGTGCAGGCAGTCTACCATATCATTGTGCATATTGCTGACATCATCACCTTTAAAATATAAGCATGGTAACATCCACGGGGTGACATGACAGGATAGACTCCATAGGGAGTCTGCTGTAGTAGAGGAGAGGTTTATTGTTTATTAGGGTCTCCTCACACCTCTCCCTTAAATATCATTAGTTACAAAAAAGAAAAATACATGTATATATTCTTTTCTTACAATATGTTTCCTAAAACATTTGTGATGTGATTGCTTCACAAAACTTATAAGCAATATGTTTATATTTAGATACTGTACATTTATTTCCTCATTCACTCCAGTTCTAGCTACAGAAGTTTGTCCACTGTCTTTACTGATCTCATGGGGTGGTCTTCAGTATGCCGACTGACGGGATCCCGGCGCACAGTAAACCGGCGCCGGAATCCCGACAGCCGGCATACCGACACTTATTCTCCCTCGTGGGGGTCCACGACTCCCAGGAGGGAGAACAAAATTGCGTGGCGTGCGTAGCGCACCACCGTGCCCGCAGTGTGGCGAGCGCAGCGAGCCCACAAGGGGCTCATTTGCGCTCGCCACACTGTCCTTAAGCCGGCGGTCGGGCTCCCGGCGCCGGTATGCTGGTCGCCGGGAGCCCGACCGCCGGCATACCATACTGAACCCATCTCATGTGCTGCGTGACACACTATAAGATAACTGTACTACACACTGTACTGTACTTTGACACACTGTATGGCTCACTGTACGACCCACATGTACAACACACTGTGCCTCCACCTGTACAATACACTGTACCACACATAGGGGGTCATTCTGACCCGATCGCACGCTGCAGTTTATCGCAGCGGCGCGATCGGGTTCAAAACTGCGCATGCCCGACAGCCGAAGGCCGTCGCTGCGCTATGAACGCCTCTGCCTGATTGACAGGCAGAGGCGGTCGCTGGATGGGGGGGCGGAACCGCGGCGTTTGGCCGCCGCTTCATGGGTGCGGTCCGGCCAACGCAGGCGTGGCCGGATCCTGTGGGGGCGGTCTGCAGCGGCTGCGTGACGTCACACGCAGCCACTGCAGGCCGGGGAGCGACGAGTTGCTCCCGGCCAGCACGCTAAAGCTGCGCAGGCCAGGAGCTACTCCTAAAGTGCAAAAGCATCGCTGCTGTGCGATGCTTTTGAACTTCTGCGGGGGAGTAGGGGGAACTGACATGCGGGGCGGGATAGCCCTGTGCTGGGCTACGATCAACTCGGAATGACTCCCATAGTGTGACACACTGTATAACACATTATACAAAAACTGTATGACACACTGCACAAACCCATGAATAACAAACTACAACCTCATGTACAACCCCCTGTACAAACTGATGTACAATACACTGTACAAACTCATGTACAGCAAATTGTAGAAACCTCTGTACAACACACTGTGTGTCACTCTCTACAACACACTGTATAGTTCTCTCACTGTGCTACCCTCCTGTCCTGAACAACAAACTGTACCTCCCCCTGTATAAAACACTGCACTACACACTGTATGAGACCATGTATGGCGCACTCTTTGATACACTGTATGAGAAACTTAAATGCTTAATGACATGGGGTCTAATTCAGCATGGAGCGCATCTAGGATGCGTACGCCTCTGCCTGATTGACAGGCAGATGCGCTTGCGAGGCAGGAGGGGGCATCAAAGCGGTGTTTAGGGGGCGGCGTTGGGAGGCTGAGCGAAGCGTTCGCTTGTTAGTGGGGGGTGGGAAGGGCCCGGCATCTAGGGCCAACTTGCCCTGTGCTGGGCGTCCCCCGCATGCTAGTGTAAAGGGTGGTAGTTGTGCGATTTTTCGTACACAACTACAACCCACGCTGAATTAAGCCTACAGTGTTCTACAGTGCTATTATCCTAAAGCACAAGATATTGGGTCAGTGACTGCAGCTGGGTGCGTGTGTTCTTTAATACATAACACAGGAGCTTTCTCTACAGTGATTCTGAATAAGGAATAACTGAATGATGGCAACTATGCTGGACCATTTTTTTTGTATGTATCCATTATTCCATTTTTTTATGGTGGTCATTCCGAGTTGATCGCTCGCTAGCTGCTTTTAGCAGCATTGCACACGCTAGGCCGCCGCCCTCTGGGAGTGTATCTTAGCTTAGCAGAATAGCGAACGAAAGGTTAGCAGAACTGCTACTAAATAATTCCCTGCAGTTTCTGAGTAGCTCCAGACCTACTCCTAGATTGCGATCACCTCGATCTGTTTAGTTCCTGGTTTGACGTCACAAACACGCCCTGCGTTCGGCCAGCCACTCCCCCGTTTCTCCAGCCACTCCTGCGTTTTTACCTGGCACGCCTGCGTTTTTTAGCACACTCTCTGAAAACGCCATGTTGCCGCACAGAAACACCCACTTCCTGTCAATCACACTACGATCACTCGAGCGATGAAAAAACGTTGCTCGAGCTTGTGCAAATCTCCAAAGTTTTGTGTTAAATTAGTGAACACATGCGCGCTGCGTACCATGCACATGTGCATTTTCCACCTAATCGCTCCGTTGCGAAAAACGTCAACGAGCAAACAACTCAGAATGACCACCAATAGATGTAAAAAAATGCAGTGCACGTACTGTACTATTACTTTGAAGTGATGGCATATTGAGGGTATTTCAGTTCTGATCGCTGCTGTGCGTTTTCCTGGGCTGCTCAGAGACCACACAAAATCAGTTTGTACAGCTCTGCTACACATGCGTTCGCACACTTGCACAGCGAAAATACACTCCCCTGTAGGCGGTGACTATCTGATCGCAGGACAGCAAAAATCGCTGCCTAGCGATCAGATCTGAATTACCCACTTAGTTCAGTTCCGTCTGTTGCCATGTTTGTTATGAATCTTTGATTTACAAATAATTAGAAATATAGTAATTTCCTCCTCATTAGACAGATTTATATTACTCTGTCCCATATTTGTGAATTGATGCTTTGTACTATCTATAACGTTTATACCATGTATAAGCTTCCATACCATTTACTGTAGTGCTATAGTGAGGTGCAGCATGGAGGATGTTCAGCCATGTGTGTTAGTTGTGTCTTTTCTTCCTTGCAGTTAGAAACCATACAGAAGCACACCTGGTACATGTGAGTATGCACCTATAACATGGCAGCTTTTATTATGTTTGTGTGACTAGCCATCTATGCTGTGTGTAAGCTACCCATTCCATCCTGTGTGTGGCAGCTAGCCATGTATTCTGTGCGTGACAGCTAGCCTTATATCCTGTATGAGACAGCTAGCCATATATTCCGTGTGTGACAGCTAGCCATATATACTGTATGCTACATTATAACTAGCCACATTTCCTGTGTGTGACAGCTAGCCATATATTGTGTGTGTGACAGCTAGCCATATATCCTGTGTGTGACAGCTAGCCATATATCTGCTGCGTGACAGCTACCCATTCCATCCTGTGTGTGACAGCTAGCCGTATATCCTGTATGAGACAGCTAGCCATATATTCCGTGTATGACAGCTAGCTATATATCTTGTGTGTGACAGCTAGCCATATATACTGTATGCTACATTATAGCTAGCCACATTTCCTGTGTGTGACAGCTAGCCATATATTCTGTGTGTGACAGCTAGCCATATATCCTGTGTGTGACAGATAGCCATATATCTGCTGCGTGACAGCTACCCATTCCATCCTGTGTGTGACAGCTAGCCATATATCCTATCTGTGACAGCTAGCCATCTATCCTATCTGTGACAGCTAGCCATCTATCCTGTGTGTGACAGCTAGCCATCTATCCTGTGTGTGACAGCTAGCCATCTACCCTGTATGTGACAGTTAACCATCTGTCCTGTACGTGACAGTTAGCCATGTATTGTGTGTAACAGTTAGCTATCTATTCTGTGTATGACAGCTAGTCATATATCCTGTGTGACAGCTAGCCATATATCCTGTGTGTGACAACTAACCATCTATCCTGTGTGTGACAGCTAGCCATATATCCTGTTTGTGACAACTAGCCATATATCCTGTTTGTGACAGCTAGCCTTATATCCTGGGTGTGACAGCCATATATCCATATAGCCTTTTATCCTCTGTGTGACTACTAGCCATATATCCTATGTGTGACAGCTAGCCATCTAGACTGGGTGTGACAGCTAGCCATTCCATCCTGTGTGTGACAGCTAGCCATCCATTCTATGTGTGACAGCAAACCACTTATCCTGTGTGTGACAGCTAGCCATATATCCTATCTGTGACAAATAGTAATATATACTGTGTGTAACAGCTAACCATATATCCTCTGTGTGACAGCTTGCCATATCATGTGTGTGACAGATAGCCTTACATCCTGTGTGTGACAACTATCTATCTATCTATCTATCTATCTATCTATCTATCTATCCTGTGCGTGACATCTAGCCGTATATCCTGTATGAGACAGCTAGCCATACATCCTGTGTGTGACAACTATCCGTATATCCTGTGTGTGACAGCTAGCCATATATCCTTTGTGTGACAGCTAGCCATATATCCTGTGTGTGACAGCTACCCATTCCATCCTGTGTGTGTCAGCTAGCCATATATCCTATCTGGGAGTGCTAGCCATCTATCCTGTGTGTGACAGCTAGCCATCTATCCTGTGTGTGACATCTAGCCATCCATCCTGTTTGTGACATCTAGCAATATATCATGTATGTGACAGCTAGCCTTAAATCCGTGTGTGACAGCTAGCATCCATACCATGTATTACAGCTAGCCATATATCCAGTGAGTGACAGCTAGCCATATTTCCTGTGTGTAACAGCTAGTCATCTATCCCATGTGTGACAGCTAGCCATATCTCCTGTGCGTGACAGCTAGCCATATAACCTTGTGTGTGATACATTGCCATATATCCTGTGTGTGACAGCTAGCCTTATATCCTTTGTGTAACAGCTAGCCATCTAATCTGTGTGTGACAGCTAGCCATTCTGTCTTGTGTGTGACAACTAGCCATATATCCTGTGTGTGACAGCCACCCATATAGTGTGTGTGTGTGTGTGTGTGTGTGTGTGTGTGTGTGACATCTAGCCACACATGCGTTGTATAAGCTAGCCATTCCATCCTGTGTGTGACAGCCATATATACTGTGTGTTAGATAGCCATCTATCCTATGGGTAACAGTCATATAGCTTTATTGTGACAGCTAGTCTTATATCCCGTCTGACAGCTAGCCATATAACCTAACTGTGTGACAGATAGCCATATTGCCTGTGTGTGACAGCTAGCCATATAGCCTGTGTATTATTGCTGGCCATATATCCTGTGTGTAAGATCTAGCCATATAACCCTTGTGTTACAGCTAACTATATATTCTGTGCGAGAGGCTGAGAGCTAGTCAGCTATCCCATGTGTGACAGCTAGCCATATATCCTGTGTGTGACAGCTAGCCATATATCCTGTGCATGACAGCTAGCCATCTATTCTGTGTGTGACAGCTAGCCATTCAATATGTGTGACAGATAGCCATATATACTGTGTCTGACAGCTAGCCTTATATTCTTTAGGATAGCTAGCTATTCCATCCTGTGTGTGACAGCTAGCCATCCATCCCTTGTGTGACAGCTAACCATATATCCTGTATGTGACAGCTAGCCATTTATCATGTGTGCAAGCTAGCCATTCCATACTGTGTGTAAGATAGCCATGTATCATGTGGGTGACAGTTATATAGCTTTTCTGTGACAGCAGTCATATATCCCGTGTGACAGCTAGCCACATAACCCGTGTGACATCTAGCCACATAGCCAGTGTGTGACAGGTAGCCATATAGCCAGTGTGCAACAGATAACCATATAGCCTGTGTGTGACAGCTGGTCATATAGCCTGTGTGTGTGACAGCTAGTCATATATACTGTGTATGACATCTATAGAAAAGTTGGCAAGTATGATTAAAACTAATACAAAAAAACAAACAAACACACACACACACACACACACACACACACACACACACACACACACACACACACACACACACACACACACACACATGGAAAAAGGGCAGAAAATATGGACCTGTAGGTTCTTATTTATCGTCTAATTCTCTGTTTATAAGATGGATGCTGTGTGTGGGTGTGTGTATACACATATTGTAACAAATTAACTTGGTGGAGGGGTGTATTGATGCAGTGTCTAAGTGCTAAATCAGGATCTACAGACAGCTTTTCCAGTGAATAAATAAAATAATTATGCTTTACTGGCAGCATTCAACACAAATGAACATAAAATAACAAAAGCCTAGCCCCCATTCAGGGCACCAACTCACTCCTTCCCCCCTGACTAACTTTGGAGCAGCTGGTCTGCAAACACAAAGTCTCATGGTCTTTCAAGTCCTGTCTCTCACGGGTGTAGCTAGCCTAGCCTGGCTTGGCCTCTGGATTCTCACTTCTCAGCCTTGCTTGGCCTGGCTTGGCTCGTTGCCACAGCTCCACAGAAACGTTGCTCCCTGCAGGTATGAAACCTGACTTTAACTGCAACCCCAACTGGGCTCTGTCTCAACAGGCAGTTTCACCTGACTGCTGCAGTCTTCCAGATTGACTTGCTCAGCAGCCCTACCTGGACTGTCTGACTGTCCTCCAGCCTCACCTGGTCTCTGTGCAAAGGGCAGCCTGTGTGTTCCTAGTCTTTTTCTTCTCTGTGGGGGCGGATCCTTCTGTTTCACACAGAATATGCTCATCACCAGTGCAATCTCTAGGGATACTGGATAGATAGATAGATAGATAGATAGATAGATAGATAGATAGATAGATAGATAGATAGATAGATAGATAGATAGATAGATAGATAGATAGATAGATAGTAAATAAAGCTTAGGGACAGATAGATAGTTGGCAAAAGTGTGTAGCTATATCATATTGACAGATGGTGGTATACATGAAGGGATGTGATCGGCGTGTGTATGCGCATCATGTACAAATATATGTCTTCTTTTCTCAGTGGGGGTAAGAATGAACCGGAGCCAGAGCAGGCTGTCCCTAGGAAAGTACAGATGGGGTCTTTGCCATCGCTGGAGGATGTGGACCCCGATGTATTGGATAGTATGCACTCCTTAGGATGCTTTAGAGACCGCAACAAATTACTGCAAGACCTGTTGTCTGAAGAGTAAGAGTCACAATCACTACATTCATTGCAAATATAGAGATGGTAAAGATCATTTACAAATGTGCAAAAATTAGTATCAATGGTCCTTATTCAGAGGTGGACAAAAAAAAACGCCCTCTCTACTGCAACAGCGCATGCATCCGATCTGCGAAAATATGCTAATACTGCAGCCACTGTCATGTGCACAGTGAGACCCACTGACGGTGTCTGTGATCTGCCACTTGCGTACAAATATGCACCATCGGCTGCACATCAGTCGCACCAGCATCATCTGTGCAACCCTACGATTGCTCAGAATGTGCATCACAAGCAGCCACTAGAGCCTTTACAGCTGCATATGAATTCACAGTCACAGGCTCAGACACGCCCCAGAATCGGCCACTCCCTTTTATCACCCACAAACAATCACTACATGTCCCTCACTTTGCAAATAAAACCTCAATGTGCTCGCTGTCGCGAATCAACTGCGCAAACATTGGCTCTTCGTCCACCTCTGATGAGGCCCAATGTACCTTGCCAAGCTGCCTTTTGCATACATTCCAGATTTTAAAACTGTGTCCAAATAAAAGTACTTTTGGGGGTAGTGGGCCCAGCTTTATATCTGCATGGTGGAAAGAATAAAAAGGTCACTACTTAGGCAGCTATCTGGTTTGCCTCTGCATTCATTTTAATGTCTCCACTAAATTGATACTTGTTCCTACCTGTGTTATATCTTAAATTACTTATGAGAGAGAGTGTCTAGACTCATGGACTATTTTTATTACATGTGACACCTTGGTCTGTTTCAATATTTATTTGTATCTCTACTTGTGCATATATACTGTAAATGGCCTTACTTGCTACTGGACAAAAATATCCCCTAGGACGTACAGGACGTACAGGACAGCTCCTGATACCAGTTACTCCTGATAAAACAAATCCATTTGCAAGGATCCTCCCTGTCCATGCCTTGAAAAGTATTTAAACATTATATTGTCCTATTTTTGCATGGGTACACAATTTGAGGGGCATTCATGTACCTAACCTGCATTTTGTTACTAAACCCTAATCTTTTAATTGCCTGGCATCACAAGCTAAAATAAATGCGCCCCTTTCCCGTAGGCTGCCCTGTGCTGTGCAGATCTCTCGGGTACCCAAGGCATTGCAGAGAGAGAAGTAAGCAGTAAATTACCCTTGCCGTCCCTTTCATATAGAGTAATGAAATATGTTTGACTAGGGACAAAAGTCAAAATCAGAGCGTAAACGTTGTAAGATAAATCACATAGGGGAATTAGGATTTATAGAGATGGGAGAAGTTATTTGGATAAAGGACAGCAGGAGGCGCTGGCGATGCACTGTGATAATTTGGCTAAGATGAATACATTTCTAAGCCCCTTAATGTTTTGTTCAGGGAAAACCAGGAGAAGATGATCTATTTCTTGTTACTAGACCGGAAGGAGAGGTATCCTAGCCAAGAAGATGAAGATCTCCCTCCAAGGGCAGATATTGGTAAAGTACTGTTATATCAATCTCACACACCATGCAGATATTATATCTCACAAAAAGTGGTTATTCCTGGTGTTCATTTTAATGTTCTCTCCCAGACCCCCCTAGAAAACGGGTGGACTCACCCATGCTGACCCGTCATGGGAAGAGGAGGCCAGAGAGAAAATCGATGGAGGTTCTGAGTGGAACAGATGGCGGGTCACCAGTGCCAGCTCGCAGGGCTATTGAAATGGCACAGCATGGGCAAAGGTAAGTAATGTTTGGTTCCCCTCTTACCAAAAGCCTAGGCTGAGATAAAACATCTTAAATAAAATGAATATCCAGCACACATTGCTGGATGACCCAATCCATCCAGTACATATTGCATCAGGACTCAGTCCATACAGTACACATTACTGAAGGACTCAATCCATCTGGTTTGCTTTGCTGGAGGACTCAATCCATCCACTATACATTGCTGGAGGACTCAATCCTTCCAGTACACATTGCTTCAGGACTCAATCCATCTAGTACCCATTGCTGTAGGCCTCAATCCATCCAGTACACATTGCTGGAGATCTCAATCCATCCAGAACATTGATGGAGGACTCAATCCATCCAGCACACATTGCTGGAGGACTCAATCCATCAAGAACATTGCTGGAGGACTCAATCCATCCAGCACACATTGCTGGAGGACTCAATCCATTTAGTACACAGGGCTGTCTTAAGAGCATTGTAGTCCCCTGGGCAAAGCAATGCACTGGGTCCCCTATCCATCCTCCAGCGGTAGGGTGGGCGGTGCTATCAATGGCAGCTTTGATGTCCTGCGGGTGGTAAGGGGTGTTCTATCTTCCACAAAGCAAGTAGGACCTGGAGCAGTAATTTCTGCTAATTACTCCTTTACTGCACAGATGGTGGGAGATGGGGCGGGCGGGAGAACACTAAACTGTAGAAGAGGACATTGGGTTGAATGAAGGGCCCTTGGTACATGACTTCCAGGGTGGTTTGGGGTGTTTAATATGCAGGAGAGGGGTGGATAGTGGAGTGGGCTTAATATTCATAATTTACCGTTGGGAGGTAAGCTTGCTTGACTTCAGATATCTCCAGTTTCTGGAAATAGATTTCTTAGAATTCAATGGGATAAAAACCAATAGAGAATCCCACCTTTCAGGAGGTACTGGGGATTTAGGGATCAGAGTTCAGGAGCCAGAGCAATCCGCCAATGAAAATATAAAACTGCTTACCAGGCGTGTGGTGCTGGAGCAAGGACCGGCTGCTGGAAGGCTGATATCTCTGGTTCTGGGCATAGTAGAGACAAGCTGCCAGTGTCCACTGAAAGGGGAGAGTCCCAGCTTTTGGATTATACCCTCAGAAAATCTGTAAGTCAGACAGAACCTGAGCTATTTGGTTGGTGAGAGCAATTAACAGGCTTGGATGTGGACCACTGCTTTGAAGTCAGATAACTCCGGTTCCCCAGGGCCGATTAAAAAAAATCTGGTACCCCTGGAAAATGGGGACCCTCAGCTATCAGCATAATGCCCTTATACTCCTGGGGCCCTTGGGCATCTGCCCATTGAGCCTATGCGAAGAGAAGGCCCTGCTAGTACACATTGCTGGAGGACTCAATCTATCCAGCACGCATTGTTGGAGGACTTAATCCATCCAGTACACATTGCTGGAAGACTTAATCCATCCAGTATACATTGCAGGGGTACTCAATCTATGCAGCACACATTGCTGGAGTAATGTTGCGGGACTCAACCCAACCAGCACACATTACTAGGGGACTCACTCCACCAAGCACACATTGCTGGAAGACTCAATCCATCCGGTATTCATTGCTGGAGGACTCAATCCAGTGCTCTGTTGGTGAGGACCAGATATTTCTTAATACTGAGCTGTTTGAAAGTGCAGTCTGGCTCCTGGATTCACGTAATGGGGCTCCTGGATTCACGTAACACACAGCAGCAAGAGACTGAGGGGATCCGATGAATTTTGAGGGGGGCGTTTAATGAATCACAGATGTTTGAATCGCATTTATGAAGAAAGTAATAGTTATAGGACAGGCACCAGCCTCCAGCTCCTTTCTGCAGGAATGTTTGGTATGTTACAGTAATATGAACATACTGATAAAATATGAAATGCGTCATGTCTTCCAGGTCGCGATCTATCAGTGGTGCTTCATCAGGACTTTCCACCAGTCCTATCAGTAGTCCCAGGGTGAGTAATCTCTCTGCTCCTTTAGTCCATTTCCTAATTATTGCGCCCCACCTCCCACTTTTGCCTCTTTGTTAGTAACTGATAGCATTATGGCTCTATCTAGAATGTCCCTTTCATGTAACGTGTATAGTCATAGTAAGACGCTGATAACAGGAGGCATTACTGTGTTTACCTGTGCTTGTGTTAGTCTGCCTTATTACATGCATTTTGTGTTTACATGTATGTAAGTAATGTATTTATTTCATGTATACACACACACACACACACACACACACACACACAGATGCTGCGCAGTTATCATGATTATACTTAATAAATTTGTATAATTCCTATAAAACTGTTGTGCATCTAAAAAAGAGTTGTGTGAACAGTCACTTTCTTGAGATAAAAGATGCAATCGTTTTATAAAGTCATTATATAAAAAAGGCAAAAAGCTCACACCAAGCTGTAAATTATACACAACGTGTGTTTTGTGTAACTGCACCAATGTTTTGTGAGCGTGTCTGACACAAAATTCGTGACTGCTCAATACATTAAACTGCGTGTGCAGCTCGAAGTGTGTATGTATAATTGAAATATGCACATGGATGATGCAGAAACTGGATAATGTGGAGACTAGCCAGGCATCCTTACTACGTTATGCGTGAATTTTCACTGCGCATGCTCTGATAATGGGTCACGCAAGTGTGGGTGACCTACAGATTTCATCACATCTTTTTTGACAGTGCTGCACATGCTAGTGAGTATAACTCAGCATTTGAGGGCATTTAATAGGTTATATCCAGGGGCATATCTGAGTTAGACGTAGGCCAGAGTGGTGGTGGTCTAGTTCCACTAGTGAGGAAATAAGAGAATTACTAACCCCTAATGAGTTTTATGCATCCTTTAGGCTAGTAATCTGACTGCATAGCCTCTTACTTTCATCAAAATCGACTTGTATAATGGACCCAAAACCATTGGATCTGCCTGATCTTGTAGTAATCCGGTTTGATTGGCTTGTCACAAAATCTGGTGTGAGCAGTCATCGACCAAACGGACAGATTATATGCACAGATGTTTTTCTTGGGTTACAGTGTATCGGTAATATCAGGCACTGTGGTTGGAGGTGCTATCGCTGCTGCTTCCTTGTAATACAGCAGGAGGCATCTATTACAAGCAGACGCCTCCTGATGCAGTAGTGATCTGACCTGCATTATAGGACTGAGCATTGGCTCTCTCTCCAACCATCCGGCAGGCTGTGGCACCCTTGGTGCTGCACAAGGTGGCCATCGCAGAGGCCAGGAAATCTCCTTTCTACGACTGATATCCCTGGCCTCTTCCCTCCCCCTGAACAGTGAATAGTAAGGGCATTTCACGTGGAGAGTAGTATAGTCCTGGGTGACAACACTTATGATATGATATATTATTATCACCACATACAAGCTACTTGTTTTGCTCCAAATATAATCTTATGGGTTACAACAAATAATGCACTGCCCAGTGTAAAATCTGGGGGTGTTAGAGTCGGAGTCATCTCAGAGTCCTCCCTTGTATGAAGCTTTAGGTCCACAGCTTTCTTGCTGTATCTAGCTATGGACACCACACCCCTCAGTTACTCCTGATATTCTCCTATTTTGCAATAGTTGGTGCGTTGGGTGTGGATCATTAGATCGACAGTATCTAGGTCGACAATGTTTAGGTCGACAGTCACTAGGTCGACAGGGTTTCTAGGTCGACATGTGCTAGGTCGACAGGTCAAAAGGTCGACATGAGTTTTTAATATTTTTTTTCTTTTTTTTTTTACTTTTTCAAATTTAACGATCCACGTGGACTATGATTGGAACGGTAATCTGTGCCGAGCGAAGCGTTTTTTTGGTATCGTTTTCTTTGTAGAGTGACCGGGAACCCCAATTAGTGCACCGCTTCGCTCGCCATGCTTCGGGCAAGGTGCCTCGCTCCGCTACCGCTTCGCTCGTCACAGATTACCGTTCCATCGACCTAGAAACCCTGTCGACCTTCCAACCCTGTCGACCTATAGTGGTCGACCTAAACATTGTCGACCTAGACAGCGTCGATCTTCAGACCGGATCCTGGTGCGTTATTCCCTACATATGTTATACTATCTTATGGTGCCTGGTTAGGCTAACAGTATCTGGGTAATGCTAACCATATCCATGTTTCTGGTTTTATCTATAAATATGTTTTATCTGAGCTATATGTAATTATGCACATGCTTCCACATATTTTTTTTTAACATACTAAATGTGCATTAATGCATAATTTCAGCAATCCTTCCTGCTTTATTCTCCAGAAAAGTTACTCTCCAACCTGTACAGGTGATGTGTCTAGTATGCCATGTGCAGAAGGTGTATTCTTAGGCGCGTTCCTCGATGTGCTAAAGGGCACACAGCCATTTATACTCCACACCAGCTGTGCCTCAACTCTGAGATGGTGAAGGCCAGGTCTCATCCTATACTTTTAATAGGTTGCAATTTGTGCCTTCCAGTTGCACTCTTGTGGTTTTCTAGACACTTACCCCCTTGATTAATTTAATCCATAGATAAGGCTACACTAAGTAGTATTATAAGGCAGAAATGTTTAGTTTAATGAAAGCGGTGACTCTAAAGAGGTAGCTCTGCACAGTGCGCCTCCACCTCAGGCACAGTAGCACACATCTGTTTAGCAGATTATCTTGAAGTGCACTTGGTGGTCCATTGAGGCAAAAGAGGTCCATAGAGCTTAATTCAGAGATGTACGCTATGCAGTAGCAGCTGTGATGGATGTCGCAGCCGCTACTGCAAAGTTATGTTACGAAGGGTGTGCAGTAGGTTTTTCGGATGCATGAAAAGTGTTATATTTACAAACAAAGTGAACTTTACAAGTTTTTTGCGCTCAAACTTGGTGAAGCAGCGGGACCAGTCTGCAGCAGGAATGTAATCTACATGCTGGATGAAGGTCTCCACTGCAGCTTCCAGTGACTCAAAAGGAATCTCACACATCTTGAAGTCGCAGGTGGCTAGGTCTGGACTATACGGAGGATGACCAAGCTCCTGGATGCGTTCATGGGCCACCACTTGTGGACAGAAGCAGTGTTGTGAAGGTGAGGGGCACCACGAGCGCAAGTTTTTGGACGGCGCCTGGAAGTGGCTTCCAGCACTTGTGGCAGGCATTGGTTGGTGTACCAGTCCCCAGTAATGGTGCGCTGCTGCACAAGTGGTGTGATAGCTACATGACCACTCTTTCCACAAAAACAGTCACCATCTGCTTGGCCATACTGCACTCACGTTGAAACTACTGTGGCGGCGCACCTCCAACTGGGATCCACTGGGCTGACTGTTGTTTGGTCTCAGAGTCTAAACTGTAGATCCAGGATTCATCACCACTGATGATCTCCCAGACAGGGTTTAAGTGACCGCCATCAAACCTGACCAGCATATTGCGGCACCAAGTCACCTGAGCCTCCTTCTGCTCTCAAGACAGCGTGCAGAAACCTTGTTCAGGCCAAACTTTATGTGGAGATCAAGCAGATGTATGCCAATGAGATGCCTATCTCCTTTTTTTACTGGGCTGCATTTACCCTGATGTCCAGCTCAACTATGGCTCACATGGCAGCAACGTTGTCTTCATTGATGGTGGTTACATGTTGCCTGCAGTGCTCGGCCTACCACAGTAGCTCAGGACGGTGCTTTCTCCCCTAAAGCAGCTCGCAGTCGGTCAAAACTCTCCTGTTGTCGCAGATAACTCTTAGTCTTACAAGATCATGGCTTTCCAGTGGCCTCTGTTGAGCTCCATAACGAGTTTGTGAAGGAAGTGAACATGCTGACTTCTACGGTGTGCAATGCTGCTTACTGTATATACATATGCCATGACATTTCACAATAACTTTAGTCAGAGATTACAGTTCACAACCAGACAGTCAGCTCATGTCTACTCTGCCTATGCACTGCACATCCGGAAACCTATTGCACACCCCACGTAAATAGACGCCTCCTGCTGACTCCTGTAATCTGCTGCTGTGTCTGAGGATGCAGCATCAGATCATCTGTGTGAACATCGGGCATCTGAGAACCCTCAGGTAACTCAACAAAGGCCAGTGTTTTCACGCAGCTGAAGCCAGTGCAGCGGGCGGCATGTCCCTGCTTTCTCCAATGCTGCCCTTCACCGCCCCTATGTCAGTCTTGCCGCAGCTGGTGGTCACTGTGTGTGATCTTACAGAACGAGATCTGCACGTGCACAGTGCAGCATCTGTCTCTCATCAATGGAGTTGTGTATAGACCATCGGGTTGGCATACAAAAATGAGTCAGGGCCATAGTTGGTACTGTAATAACAAATAGCACTTTGGTGAAACAGAAGCTTCAGGGTAGTATTTTTTTTAAAAGACACCTTTCTCCCAAAAGCTTGGAAATTCATAGACTTGGCTGTAATCCTAACACCAATGAATTAAGAAATTTAAGTAATCCTTTCGCTCATCTCTATTAAAAGGGAATTTTAAACGTATTTCCCAATTTGTACCTCTCGATTTAGGCGCTACTAAACACCAATCCATCAATTCAGCAATGTAGGGTAGGGAAAGACAAGGGAATTGGTGGTGGCCTAGTTCCTCAGAAGCCCTAGGCACACCCCTGAGAGAAGCGGCATGCTTCAACGCTTCGCACCTACAGTATGGCTGGGTATTGCGTGACCATGACCTCTTTTCACTGGCAACCTGTCCTGAATTATACAAAATGTTTGATGGTTTAGAAGGTATTAACTAGCGGGCGACAAAGTCAGAGACAGGTTTCCTATTTTTAGACCTTTTAGACCTTGGAAAAAAAATTCTTAAAACCTCAAAGTATATGGTCCAATATCTTGAATTAAATTAAAAGTCTACTAACCTAAAATACAGGATGTCTTGTATAAAAGTGTTACATATATATATATATATATATATATATATATATAGTATATATAAAGTTTCCAGAAGTTTGCCTGTATTTGAGATGACAACACTGTGCTTGGGACTTGTGGAGCCACCGTTAGTGCAGCTCTGAGCCATGTTCACCAGTAGACCTCAAAATAGTGATCTAATGGTCCTTTGTAAATGTTATTTATAGCGCTTTCTTATTTAAGCAGTTTGAATTTTAAGTTTAGTGATCCTTTAATTAATACATCATCCGTAACACTCAATGGTCCACCATTTTCAGGAAATGTCACTATTATCAAATAAGGAAAAGGTTGTGGCTTCAGTAGAATGTGGTCATGGTAATTTTGCTAAACTTCTGTAACTGTTACATACGTATGTGTGAATGATTTAGGTCCAAAGGACCTTAAAAATTATATTTCACCGCCTGTCCATCTTCTAACCTTTATTAACCAGTGTGTAAAGTTCAGGTGCAATTCCCAGTACACACTACAACACTGAGAATGTTGTAGGGAGGTTTGCTGAATTACCCATTTTCTGTGATTATGCCATAACAAATTGGGCAGACTAAGGGGTATATTTACTAAAGTGCGGTTTTATAGAAGTGGAGCTGTTGCCCATAGCAACCAATCAGATGCTACTTATTTATCTAGCACCTTCTAGAAGATAATAGCTAGAATCTGATTGGTTGCTATGTACAACATCTCCACTTCTATAAACCCGCACTTTAGTAAATATACCCCTAGGCTTGCGAATGCTTTTCCATTGCTGCTGGACAGCTCTCGCTGTGGCTGATTTGCGGTGCTGCTTCTAACATGCATGTCTTTTTTTTTCCTTTTTTTTCATTCTCGCGTCCTCTTTGTTGGCTGCTGCCATTCCTTCCATCTGACCCTATGCACACATAATTTACAACGCCATTACCCTTCCTCCTTCCATGGCTGCTTTGCTGATTTATGTGTGTTTGTGACATGTTACCTATCATCCTATGTCTGCATGTTGGTATCTCTCTGGTCTTTCATATCCCCATCTTGTGCAAATGATCAAACATTTCCCTTCCTCCCTTTATTTCTCACTAAATGGATTTAATTCCCTATCAATGATTCTGCTGTTTCAATATCTGGCTCTTTCTCTTTATCATGTTGCATCATTCCTTTCCTTGCTCTTTGTCCCTCGTTCTTATCTATGTGCCCATGAAAATTCGTTTCTCTCTTTCACAATCTTTTGGGGTCTTCGTTATCCTTCTTTTTCTGTGTCTGTCTCTCTTGCCTTCCTTACTACTTTTTCTCTCACAGCCTATAAGGAGGTTTTTTGCCCTTACCCAGCCCTCTACCCCATCTTCTTCTCCTCACCCAACACCTACTAGCTCTGATTCTTCAGTGAATAATGATTGCCCTCTAGTTCATCCCAAAACCCACACCTTCCCACCCAAGCCCAGAACTTCTGAGAAACCCCTTCAGACTACCAGATCCAACCCTCTTCCTGCTACCAATTCCTCTGTTTCCTCGCGAGCTCCAAACTCTCCCGCTGGGCATAATGCGTGCCGAACAGCAACAAAATTGCCCGCGTCTGATCTGGCCCCCAAATCTGTACCCCTTATACAGGTTACCCCTCATCCGTCACCCCGTGGCAGCCCCCTCCCTACTCCCAAGGGAACGCCTGTACACACGCCCAAGGAAAGTCCAGCGGGCACCCCTTCCCCCACCCCTCCATCCAGCCCCAGCATTGGTGGGATGCCCTGGAGGACAAGGCTGAACTCTATCAAGAATAATTTCCTGGGGTCACCAAGATTCCACCGTCGCAAACTGCAAGGTAAGAGGGGTAAATAAGATGATGAAAAAGTTGGGTGTATGGTTGGGTAGAAATGATAGTTAATATTGTCGTATGGCCCTGAGAAAACTAATTGGAAGAGTCCTATCACTATCTGGTGGCGTCTAAACAGCTGTCAGGTTAATGGCTCAGACCAGGTTCTGAATTCAAAATATACGGTAGAAAAATAACTACACGGATCTCCTTGGAGATTTATTTAGGATAGAAAAGAAGATAAAACAGGTACATTTATATACACATATACATACGAAAGCAGTGTTATCACACAGGGAACTATTTTAGCTCTAATGTCTCTACTTAAATATATTTTTGTGAAATAAATAGGTGTCTACTGATGTTACATACAATTATATATTTATATATACATGCGCACATTCTTAAATCTGCTGTTAAGAAGGTTCCCTTCTGGCTGGTAATCTGGCTGGTGCTCAGCTGGAGCCTAACGGTGATGACTTACTTCAGCAGAATGAGCGTTTGTGCTTTCATTAATATGGAGAAAGGACACTGACAGATGAGGCTTTGTGAAAATGTGAAATGACATATGCCCATATAGAAGATGTAAAAATAATAAATATAAAAACACCAGGCAATAGACACAGCCCACATAAAGATCGATTCAGTAGGGAGAATCAGAAGTGATGCAAAACAAGAAAGAAACCCAGAGAATCCCCACGAATGACCGATTCAGAAGACGTTGAGGCTCTGAAAACGCTTCTTAAAATGGTTAAACAAATTAACATCATGTTGCAATGAAAAATACATTTATTCTAATAGCGTGTTAGCAAATTGACAATAAAACTACTTCGAAGTGGAGAAATAATATGCAATTTAATGATTGGTTGAATTTTACTCTACTTTCATGTAAGTGTTTAGTTACATATACCGATAGACGTTTCTATGCACAGGTAACTGTATGTCTCTACAATTTAACCTGTAGGGTCTATGGGTAGGTGAGGAGTCAGGGGAGGGCGGTTGTGGGGGGATAAATGCTCCCAAAGGCACCTTTATCTTTATATAGGAGAGAAGAGGACACTTCATATGGTGCAGCAAGTAAAGCACAAAGCAGCGATCAGTCATTATATATAACTGTTGTGTGTCCATTTAAGTGATCCCTGGCCTGTGCCACCAGTCACACAGGAGATGTCCTGTGAGAGTAATGTATATAGCAGAGCTGTAGGACCTTCTCTAAGTTCCTTCCAGTACTAGCCTGCTAGTTGTAATGTTATATGGTAATTAGCTACTGGCTGGCGTTATCCTTTGGAACAAGGTCCTGAAACTGAAGCTGTAGGTCTGTTACCCCGCTGGCATTAAAATACTTGTACATGTATTTACCAATGTTTTTAACGCTGATACACTGTACATACAGTAAAAACCATTGTTACTTGATCTCGGGAATGTCAGTGTAGTGTCCTCCAGTGATCTCCCAAACACAAGTAGATATGACAGGTAACAGCCGCATATCAATCGTAGGCACTTATATGAAGGCCTGATACAGTAGTGCTGATACAATATACTGCCTTGCAGGCATTTCTTTCTTTACAGATTGAAGCTTCTCTCATAAAATATGGTTTTAGTTCATTAAAGTTGTGTCCTGGCACAAGAGTGCATGGTAGTAAATTAACCTGGGTATTTAGGGGGACATGTACTAAGCAGTGATAAAAGTGGAGAAGTGAGCCAGTGGAGAAGTTGCCCACGGCAACCAATCAGCTACTCTGCATATTTTTTTAATATGCAAATTATAAATGTTACGTCAATGCTGATTGTTTGCCATGGGCAACTTCTCCACTGGCTCACTGCTCCACTTTTATCATTGCTTAGTACATGTTCCCCATATCTTGGTAATAGCACGGAAGCAAAAACATACAGGGGGGAATTCAATTGTTTGAAAAGTCGGTTAGGTGTCTTTTTTTTCCTGATATTAGATAGCTAAAAATAGACACCCAACTGACTTTTCAAACAATTAAATACCCCCCCACAGTATTACTTGGATTCTGATTTTCTATTCATTTGTTGTAAGGGATAAAAGAAGAAAAATTGCTTAACAGATAGGAATTCTAATAACACTTAACAATGATGTCATTAATACTAAGTCACTATGTTGTGTTCAGTTCCTACAGCTGATGAAATGACCAACCTGACACCGGAATCATCCCCAGAGTGAGTAGTGTGTATTCTCTGTACCCTTCCCCACCTCCCACTCATTCATTTACTTCAGGGATGTGCAGTGAGGTGAATGGCTGGGGAGGCACTAGCTGGTACCAGTGTCAGGTTTACACACAATATATGATCCCAAGGGTACATGTGAGCATTATGCACAAAATTCGCTGAGTGTGTGCAGACAAGGGGGTATATTCAATTAAAGTCAGATCCATTCCGACATGTAGCGCTGATCTCCCCTGTATGCACGCCGGCTGTCCCCCCGTCCTCCTCTGGGTCCGCATCTCAGTCCGACATCTTTTGATGTCGGACTGAGATGGTCAAAAAGGGGGCCAAAATCTGTCGGTTTTGGCCCCGTTTTCGACACAAGCACGTGGATCGGCAGCTATTCCGCTGATCCACGTGCTTTTCGACAAGTCGAATTCATCGACTTGTCGAAAAATTTAGGGATATATTGGGGTATATGCAATTGTGGTCGAATTCCCGAAATTGGCGAATTTCGGGTCATTTTCGACCAAAAAAAAAAATTCGCCTATGCAATGCAGTGCTTTCCGACCAAAAAACGGACTTTCAAAATTCGACTTTTTGAAATTCGACTTTTTGCAAATTCGACTTTTCTGCAATGATACAAGTGCTGCAATTCGACCAAAGCATATTCAATTCAAGTTTGGAAATTCGACAGCAGTGCTTTTAGACAGCAAATTCGTCATTTTCAATCCGCCACACTTTGGAGGGTGAAAACAAATAAAAAAATTTTAAACATGTTTTTTTTGGTGTTTTTTTTTTGGGGAATAGCAGATCTATTTATATTAGAAGGGATTAGGTACTTTTTTTTTTTTGGGGGGAGGCACAAATATTACTTATATATTTTTTAAAATATTATTTTTTTTATTTTTTTATTTTTATTGCTGGAACGGTAAAATCAGAAAAAAAAATGGCGTGGGGTCCCCCCTCCAAAGCATAACCAGCCTCGGGCTCATTGAGCTGGTCCTGGTTCTAAAAATGCGGGGAAAAAATTGACAGGGGATCCCCCGTATTTTTAAAACCAGCACCGGGCTCTGCGCCTGGTGCTGGTGCCAAAAATACGGGGGACAAAAAGAGTAGGGGTCCCCCGTATTTTTAACACCAGCATCGGGCTCCACTAGCTGGACAGATAATGCCACAGCCGGGGGTCACTTTTATGCCGTGCCCTGCGGCCGTGGCATCAAATATCCAACTAGTCACCCCTGGCCGGGGTACCCTGGGGGAGTGGGGACCCCTTCAATCAAGGGGTCCCCCCCCCCCAGCCACCCAAGGGCTAGGGGTGAAGCCCGAGGCTGTCCCCCCCCATCCAATGGGCTGCGGATGGGGGGGCTGATAGCCTTTGTGATAAAAAAAAGATATTGTTTTTTCCATTAGTACTACAAGTCCCAGCAAGCCTCCCCCGCAATCTGGTACTTGGAGAACCACAAGTACCAGCATGCGGGAGAAAAGTGGGCCCGCTGGTACCTGTAGTACTACTGGGAAAAAAATACCCAAATAAAAACAGGACACACACACCGTCGACAGTAAAACTTTATTTCACACTACCGACACACACATACTTACCTATGTTCACACGCCGACATCGGTCCTCTTCTCCATGTAGAATCCACGGATACCTGAAAAGCAAAGTTCAATATACTCACCTCAGGGTCCAGAGATAAATCCACGTACTTGGCAAAAAAAGAAAACGCAAATACCCGCTCCAGAACGGACTGAAAGGGGTCCCATGCTGACACATGGGACACCTTTCCACGATTGAGACCTGTCAGTGACAGCTGTCACTGACAGGTCTCTAAGCCAATCAGGAAGCGCAACTTCGTTGCGCTCACCTGATTGGCTGATCGCTGTGACAGCGCATCGCACAGCTCCCTCCATTATATTCAATGGTGGGAACTTAGCGGCTAGCGGTGAGGTCACCCGCCGGTCAGCGGCTGACCGGCGGGTGACCCCACCGCTAGCCGCAAAGTTCCCACCATTGAAAGTAATGGAGCGGCTTTGCGAGGCGCTGTCAGAGTACAGACGGCGTCCAGCCAATCAGGTGAGCGCCACGGCAGTAGCGCTTCCTGATTGGCTGAAGGGACATCAGTGACAGGAGTCACGTGATGTCCCGGCATTCGGGGAAAGGAGTCTAATGTGAAAACATTGGACCCCTTTCATTAGTCCGGTGGATCGTGTTCGGTTTGTTTTTTTACAAAGTACGTGGATTTACCTCTGGACCTGGACCTCTGGACGCTGGAAGGTGAGTATAATTTTTTGACAGGTACCCTCGGATCGTCGGAGATCGTTGCAGTCGGCGTGTCAACACAGGTAAGTATGTGTGTGTCGGCGTATGAAATAAAGTTTTACTATCAAGGTGTGTGTGTCCTGTTTTTATTTGGGTATTTTTTTCCCAGTAGTACTACAGGTACCAGCGGGCCCGTTTTTCTCCCGCATGCTGGTACTTGTGGTTCTCCAAGTACCAGCTTGCGGGGGAGGCTTGCTGGGACTTGTAGTACTAATGGAAAAAACAATATCTTTTTTTTTATCACAAAGGCTATCAGCCCCCCCATCCGCAGCCCATTGGATGGGGGGGACAGCCTCGGGCTTCACCCCTGGCCCTTGGGTGGCTGGGGGGGGGGGACCCCTTGATTGAAGGGGTCCCCACTCCCCCAGGGTACCCCGGCCAGGGGTGACTAGTTGGATATTTGATGCCACGGCCGCAGGGCACGGCATAAAAGTGACCCCCGGCTGTGGCATTATCTGTCCAGCTAGTGGAGCCCGATGCTGGTGTTAAAAATACGGGGGACCCCTACTCTTTTTGTCCCCCGTATTTTTGGCACCAGCATCAGGCGCAGAGCCCGGTGCTGGTTTTAAAAATACGGGGGATCCCTGGCCGATTTTTCCCCTGCATTTTTAGAACCAGGACCAGCTCGATGAGCCCGAGGCTGGTTATGCTTTGGAGGGGGGACCCCACGCCATTTTTATTTCGGGTTTTTCCCCGTTTTTTCCCGTTTTTTAAAATCGCGGCAAAATCCGCCAAATCGGCCGATTTTCGCCCGCGACTCTGGCGAATCCGTTTTTCATTGCATATGGTGAATTCCGGAAGCCACCTTCCGGAATTCACCTGGCGAATTTGGTCGAATTGAAAAAACGGCGATAATTGCCGCGAATTCGCCCGCTATTGCATATACCCCATTGAATAGGTCGAATCAGGATTCGACCTTAAAAAGTCGAAAACTGACGTCTTTTTGACAGACGGCAGTTTTCGACTTCAATTGAATATACCCCAAGGTAGGCAGGGGAGGCACTGTCTCGCCTGTCATAGACTTTTTTTTTACTCCAGAGTTTTGACTATAAAAAATGATTAGAATAATACAAAGAAGAGATTTCTAATATAGGGGTATATGCAATTGTGGTCGAATTCCCGAAATTGTCGAATTTCGGGTCATTTTCGACCAAAAAAAAAAATTCCCCTATGCAATCCAGTGCTTTCCGACCAAAAAACGGACTTTCAAAATTCGACTTTTTGAAATTCGAATTTTTGCAAATTCGACTTTTCTGCAATAATACAAGTGCTGCAATTCGACCAAAGCATATTCAATTCAAGTTTGGAAATTCGACAGCAGTGCTTTTAGACAGCAAATTCGTCATTTTCAATCCGCCACACTTTGGAGGGTGAAAACAAATAAAAAAATTTTAAACATGTTTTTTTTGGTGTTTTTTTTTTTGGGAATAGCAGATCTATTTATATTAGAAGGGATTAGGTATTTTTTTTTTTTTTTTGGGGAGGCACAAATATTATTTATATATTTTTTAAAATATTAATTTTTTTTTTTTTTTTTTTTTATGCTGGAAGGGTAAAATCATAAAAAAAAATGGCGTGGGGTCCCCCCTCCAAAGCATAACCAGCCTCGGGCTCATTGAGCTGGTCCTGGTTCTAAAAATGCGGGGAAAAAATTGACAGGGGATCCCCCGTATTTTTAAAACCAGCACCGGGCTCTGCGCCTGATGCTGGTGCCAAAAATACGGGGGACAAAAAGACTAGGGGTCCCCCGTATTTTTAACACCAGCATCGGGCTCCACTAGCTGGACAGATAATGCCACAGCCGGGGGTCACTTTTATGCCGTGCCCTGCGGCCGTGGCATTAAATATCCAACTAGTCACCCCTGGCCGGGGTACCCTAGGGGAGTGGGGACCCCTTCAATCAAGGGGTCCCCCCCCCCAGCCACCCAAGGGCCAGGGGTGAAGCCCGAGGCTGTCCCCCCCCATCCAATGGGCTGCGGATGGGAGGGCTGATAGCCTTTTGTGATAGAAAGATATTGTTTTTTCCATTAGTACTACAAGTCCCAGCAAGCCTCCCCCGCAAGCTGGTACTTGGAGAACCACAAGTACCAGCATGCGGGAGAAAAACGGGCCCGCTGGTACCTGTAGTACTACTGGGAAAAAAATACCCAAATAAAAACAGGACACACACACCGTCGACAGTAAAACTTTATTACACACTACCGACACACACATACTTACCTATGTTCACACGCCGACATCGGTCCTCTTCTCCATGTAGAATCCACGGATACCTGAAAAGAAAAGTTCAATATACTCACCTCAACCAGGGTCCAGAGATAAATCCACGTACTTGGCAAAAAAATAAATCGCAAATACCCGCTCCATAACGGACTGAAAGGGGTCCCATGCTGACACATGGGACACCTTTCCACGAATGAGACCTGTCAGTGACAGCTGTCACTGACAGGTCTCTAAGCCAACCAGGAAGCGCAACTTCGTTGCGCTCACCTGATTGGCTGATCGCTGTCTGAACTCAGACAGCGCATCGCATAGCTCCCTCCATTATATTCAATGGTGGGAACTTAGCGGCTAGCGGTGAGGTCACCCGCCGGTCAGCGGCTGACCGGCGGGTGACCCCACCGCTACCCGCAAAGTTCCCACCATTGAAAGTAATGGAGCGGCTTTGCGAGGCGCTGTCAGAGTCCAGACGGCGCACAGCCAATCAGGTGAGCGCCACGGAAGTAGCGCTTCCTGATTGGCTGAAGGGACATCAGTGACAGGAGTCACGTGATGTCCCGGCATTCGGGGAAAGGAGTCTAATGTGAAAACATTGGACCCCTTTCATTAGTCCGGTGGATCGTGTTCGTTTTTTTTTTTTTACCAAGTACGTGGATTATACCCTGGACCTGGATGTACCTCTGGACGCTGGAAGGTGAGTACCATTTTTTCACAGGTACCCTCGGATCGTCGGAGACCGTGGCAGTCGGCGTGTCAACATAGGTAAGTATGTGTGTGTCGGTGTATGAAATAAAGTTTTACTATCAAGGTGTGTGTGTCCTGTTTTTATTTGGGTATTTTTTCCCCAGTAGTACTACAGGTACCAGCGGGCCCGTTTTTCTCCCGCATGCTGGTACTTGTGGTTCTCCAAGTACCAGCTTGCGGGGGAGGCTTGCTGGGACTTGTAGTACTAATGGAAAAAACAATATCTTTTAATTTTCACAAAGGCTATCAGCCCTCCCATCCGCAGCCCATTGGATGGGGGGGGACAGCCTCGGGCTTCACCCCTGGCCCTTGGGTGGCTGGGGGGGGGGGACCCCTTGATTGAAGGGGTCCCCACTCCCCCAGGGTACCCTGGCCAGGGGTGACTAGTTGGATTTTTGATGCCACGGCCGCAGGGCACGGCATAAAAGTGACCCCCGGCTGTGGCATTATCTGTCCAGCTAGTGGAGCCCGATGCTGGTGTTAAAAATACGGGGGACCCCTAGTCTTTTTGTCCCCCGTATTTTTGGCACCAGCATCAGGCGCAGAGCCCGGTGCTGGTTTTAAAAATACGGGGGATCCCTGGCCAATTTTTCCCCTGCATTTTTAGAACCAGGACCAGCTCAAAGAGCCCGAGGCTGGTTATGCTTTGGAGGGGGGACCCCACGCCATTTTTTTAACCGGGTTTTTCACGTTTTTTCCCGTTTTTTAAAATCGCGGCAAAATCCGCCAAATCGGCCGATTTTCGCCCGCGATTCTGGCGAATCCGTTTTTCATTGAATATGGTGAATCCCGGCAGGCACCTGCCGGGATTCACCTGGCGAATTTGGTCGAATTAAAAAACGGCGATAATTGCCACGAATTCGACCGCAATTGCATATACCCCATAATCTTTGTATTTTTCACACTTTTTATAGCCAAAACTCTGGCACAAACGTTAGTATGACAGGAAAGGCTCTGCCTCACCCCACCGCACGTCACTGAATTACATCATTCATTATATTAGCTAGCAGTGGTAGGGTCTAACAGTCATGGTGTCCATAAGCTAGTCAGCAATGGCTTCCATAGTGCAAAGGACTTTTCTTTTTGGGGTTGGTAATTATCAGTTAAATATTGAGTGGATCCTTAGATTGGATTAACTAGTCCAGAGGTGCCTATTAGTTTGTGTAATAGGTTGTGAATTCAATAAGGAGTCCATTAATTTGGGTTATTGTATTTTGTTTTGGTCTTATATAAACACTAGCTGTTCTACCCGTTCTTCGCATGGGAATTTCTGATTTTCACGGTTGTAAATATAAATGAGTGTTAAAAATTTGGTAAATCTATAGAGATGTAAATCTGAGACGTCGTAATGTAAGTAAATATTAATCCATGGTTCTTGGCGTTACCCGAGGAACACCCGTAGCAGATACGGTAAAAAGTGACAGGACCATTTTTGTAGTTTACTGAATTCTACCCAGTGGAGGTGCAATGCAAATTTTTATGGGATTGTCCGTTTGGGCGTTATCGTACACGCAACACAAGACACGCATCGGTAATAACGTCATTATGTCAACCCCCACTGTTCATCGCCTTAGGGGAGGTTTATTAAAATTCTAATTACGTAGTTTTCCTATTTCCCACCTGCAGAATACCTATGTATAAATTTCGGCTTCCTAATAAATCGGGAAGTAAGAGAATTAGTGATGAGTCAGTGAGTGAGTGAGTGAGTGAGGGCTTTTGCATTTATATATAGATATTATTTCTTTCTCATTGTCCTTGAATTTGCCATCTGCTTTCTCACCAGATTGGCCAAAAAGTCTTGGTTTGGTAACTTTCTCACTCTGGAGAAGGAGGATCAGATCTTCGTGGTCATTAAAGACAAGCCTTTAAGTTCCATTAAAGCTGATATAGTACAAGCCTTTCTCTCGGTAAGACCATCATCCGAATGTAAATTCAAGATCACATTTTACCAAAATGTATAACATCTGACATAAAACAAAATACATTGCATAATACAAACCAAGAGACCTTATATTAAAAATGACTTAATGAAAACGATCTACCATACAATAGTCCATCATTATCTTTATACACACACACAAAGTGATATAACTGTGGAGGTTCCAGCTTATCACTGTTTCACACCTCTATCCTGCACTGTTGTGTCTCTCCTGCAGATCCCAAGTCTCAGTCACAGTGTGATCTCACAGACCAGTTTCCGAGCAGAGTACAAGTCCACAGGGGGTCCCTCTGTCTTCCAGAAGCCGGTGAAGTTTCAAGTGGACATTACATATACGGAAAGTGGGGAGAAGCAGAAGGACTGCGGGATATACTCTGTCACTTTTACTCTGCTATCAGGTATCATCACAAATCCTTAAGCAGCTCCCTGGTTATACATGTTTTATTATAACCAACTGATGAAACTTGCATAGAGCATCTCAACGTTAATGTTGACAATTATTGTACGTGAAAATAGCATGAAACTGTCTTATGCGATTATGTCTTTTAATGGGATAGAGCTGGGATCCCGGTGGTCGGAATCCCGATGCTCGCAATGCTGATGGATGCCCAAGGGGTGTGTTAGGTTTAGGGTTATGGTTAGAGTTAGGCACTGGTGGTGGTGGGGAGGGGGGTGGGGGAGGAACAGGATAGACAGGTTTAGGATGCGAAAGGGTACGGTTATGGTTAGGTTGCAGGAGTGAATGGCTAGGGTTAAGCTGCAAAAAGGGACGGTTAGGGTTAAGTGGCAGGAGAGGGACGGTTAGGGTTAGGATTATGCTGCAGAAAGGAACAGTTAGGGGTGGGGATAGGCACTAGACCAGGGGTAGCCAACCCTTGTCCTCGAGAGCTACCAACAGTTAACATTTTCCAGGTCTCCTCACAGAGTGCACCTGTGGATCTTTTAAAGTGTGTCAGTTAGTAATGACTGCACCTGTGCACCTGCTAGGTGAGCTGGAAAACGTGAACTGTTGGTAGCTCTCGTGGACCAGGGTTGGCTACCACTGCACTAGACAAAGGGTTAGGGTTAGGCTGAAGTAGGGGACAGGGGGACAGTTAGGGTTGGGCTGCAGTAAGGGACAGTTAGGGTTAGGCTGTGGAGGGGTGGAGGGACAATTAGGGTTAGGCTGCAGAAGGGAACGGTTAGGGGTGGGGTAGGGTACTGCGATCCATCAATATTCTGAGCATTGGGATTCTGACCATCTGTATTTTGATACCAACCCCCAAATAATGTTACACAACAAAAACCAGTAGTGTAGTCTCAAATTGCTGTACCATATTGTTTGAAAATGTTGAAGGGTCACAATGTGGAGTCAAATATATACATCACATGCTGTTCCTGTATGAGTGGTGTCCCCATATATGGGTGTACTATGATATCCCGGCTGTCGGGATTCCGACCGGGGCGGGCGCAAAAGCCCCTTGCGGGCACAGTGGCGCACTACACTATGTGCACCGTGCTATTTATTCTCCCTCCAGCGGTGTCGTGGACACCCCAAGAGGGAGAATAGTTATCAGTATCCTGGCGCCGGTATGCTGAGCGCTGGGATCTCTATAGCCGGGATAACGAGTGCCTCCCCGTATATATATATCCCTATATAACTTGCAGCTAATAGTGGTACAGTCTGTCAGGAGATGTGCCTCTTATAGGGCCTCAATCAGAGGAACATGCAACTACATGTGCAACTGCGATTCTGCTCGCAGGATGATACTTGCTAGTATATGCTAATGACTTGGCCACTGTCTTGTGCGCAGAGACAGCCACTGCCGACGTCTTACATCCACCGCTCACATTCATAAGCGGAAACATCGCTCGCACCATCGATCATCTGAGCAACCCTATGCTGTCTCAGACAGAGCGGCTCTCCTAGGACGCCGGGGCCGCTCCGGCTGCAAGAGGATTTCCAGTGGCTGACTAGGGAACATCTAGAAAACGATCCCGACACTGCATTTTCTAGCCACCCGTTACCTTCCCCAAATGCTGACTACCTGTCACTCAGTTTACGAATAAATCCTCTGTGTGTGCGCAGTCGATAACTGCAGCGTGTGTGCAGTGTCACCTTTGCGCATGCGCATGCGCAGCAGCAAAAAAAAAATCACTGCACTGTGTCCGACATCGACAAAGCAGGCGTGCTGTTCCAAATTTTGTATGGTATTAATGAAGAGAAGCGGACAGCGGTTTTATAACAATGTAATATAATAGATTTTTGACAGCCTTTAATAACAGTTACGATACTTTATGTATTATTTACTTTTGTCCTATTTAATAAGTAAGGTTGTAAGTTATGTCTAGATCACAGCCCATAAAACAACTTTTAGATTTATAAACTTTATTTGAAGCCATAGAACAAACAGACAAGGTGGTAATGAGACAGTAACAAGATGCTGCTGACTTGACTATTGTTACTATTGGTCGACAGTAAACTAGGTCGACAGGGTCTCTAGGTCGACATGTTCTAGGTCCACAGGCCAAAAGGTCGACATGAGTTTTTCACGATTTTTTTCTTTTTTTTAACCTTTTCATACTTTACGATCCACGTGGACTACGATTGGAACGGTAATCTGTGCCAAGCGAAGCGAGGCACCTTGCCCGAAGCGAGGGGACATGGTGCACTAATTGGGGTTCCCGGTCACTCTACGAAGAAAACGTCACCAAAAAAACATTAAAAACACATGTCGACCTTTTGACCTGTCGACCTATACCATGTCGTCCTAAAGACCCTGTCGACCTAGAGACCCTGTCAACCTAGTTACTGTCATCCAATAGTGGTCGACCTAGACACTGTCGGCCTACCTTCCATACCACACCCCTCCGATACATGCCAGTATTACACACACTGTTTACCTGGTTGTTTGGATAGTCGGGTGTGGATCATTGTGTCGACAGTAACTAGGCTGACAGTCATTAGGTCGACTACTGTTGGTCGACAGTGACTAGTTCGACGCCTAAAATAGGTCAACATGGAAAAAGGTTGATGTGAGTTTATACATTTTTTGGGGGTCGTTTTCTTCGTAAAGTGACCGGGAACCCCAATTAGTGCACCGTGTCCCCTAGCATGGCTGGCTTCACTTGCCATGCTTCAGGCAAGGTGCCTCGGTCCATTACCGCTGCGCTCGGGACAGGTTACTGGGGGTCATTCCGAGTTGTTCGCTCGCTAGCTGCTTTTAGCAGCATTGCACACGCTAGGCCGCCGCCCTCTGGGAGTGTATCTTAGCTTAGCAGAATAGCGAACGAAAGGTTAGCAGAACTGCTACTAAATAATTCCTTGCAGTTTCTGAGTAGCTCAAGACCTACTCCTAGATTGCGTTCACCTCGGTCCGTTCAGTTCCTGGTTTGACATCACAAACACGCCCTGCGTTCGGCCAGACACTCCCCCGTTTCTCCAGCCACTCTTGCGTTTTTACCTGGCACACCTGCGTTTTTTAGCACACTCCCTGAAAACAGCCAGTTTCCGCCCAGAAACACCCACTTCGTGTCAATCACACTACGATCACTCGAGCGATGAAAAAACGTAGCTCGAGCTTGTGTAAATCTAAGTTTTGTGTTAAATTACTAAGCGCATGCGCGCTGCGTACTATGCGCATGCGCATTTTCCACCTAAACGCTCCATTGCGAAAAACGTCAACGAGCGAACAACTCGGAATGACCACCACTATTCCCAGTAGTAGTCCACGTGAATCGTAAAGTATGAAAAAGTTTTAAAAAAATTAAAAAAGGTAAAAAACTAATGTCAACCTAGTGACCATGTTGACCTATAGACCTAATGCAGGTCGACCAATAGTGGCCGATCTAATGCGTGTTGAGCTAAACACCGGTTACCGGATGGTCTTGCTATGTTAATACCCTGTGACTGTCAATCATTTCTCCCCTATCATATTTTTCTGTTTCCTTTTAATTCAGTAAATTTCCATAGGCTTTCACATATTAGCTAAAAACATGACAAATTTAATACTTAGGCAATCAATAAACTGATGTATGAAAAATACCTGAGTAAACAAAAGCAGAGACACAGGGATAATATGAAAAGGACAAAGAAGAGTACATATATGTCCTTGTACACCTATCCTTGTGCCTTATGGCACGAGACACCTGGTGCAACAAGTTGGGAATTAAATCCCAGCAGTCAGGATAGAAACATAGAAACATAGAATTTGACGGCAGATAAGAACCACTTGGCCCATCTAGTCTGCCCATTTTTTTTATCCTTTAGGTAATCGCAACCCTCTTTGAACCTTAATTCCTTGTAAGGATATTCACATGCCTATCCCAAGCATGTTTAAACTGCTCCACAGTCTTAGCCTCTACCACCTCTGATGGGAGGCTATTCCACTTATCCACTACCCTTTCTGTGAAATAATTTTTCCTTAAATTTCCCCTGAACCTGCCTCCCTCCAGTTTCAGTGTATGTCCCGGAGTTCTAATACTTCTCTTCCTTTGAAAAATGTTTCCCTCCTGAACTTTGTTAAAACCTTTGGTATATTTGAAAGTTTCTATCATGTCTCCCCTTTCCCTTCTCTCCTCCATACTATACATGTTAAGATCTTTTAGCCTTTCCGGGTAAGTTTTGTGATGTAGGCCATGCACCATTTTAGTTGCCCTTCTTTGTACACTCTCTAATGAATTTATATCCTTCTGGAGATATGGTCTCCAGAACTGGACACAGTATTCCAGATGAGGCCGCACCAATGACCTATACAGTGGCATTATTACTTCTTTTTTCCTGCTACTGATTCCTCTCCCTATGCAACCAAGCATCTGACTTGCCTTTCTCATTGCTTTGTTGCATTGCTTTCCTGCCTTTAAGTCACTTGAAATAGTGACTCCTAAATCCCTTTCCTCCTCAGTTGTTTCCATTATAGTACCCTTGATACTACATTTAGCCTTTGGGTTTTTGAGACCCAAGTGCATGATTTTGCTTAAACTGTAGTTGCCATGTTCTTGACCATTTTTCAAGCCAAGCTAGGTCATCAATCATTTGTTTTACCCCTCCTGGTGTGTCTACCCTGTTGCATATCTTTGTATCATCTGCAAAAAGGCATACTTTCCCTTCAATACCATTTGCAATGTCACCAACAAAGCTATTAAAGAGAACTGGTCCGAGTACAGATCCCTGGGGTACTCCACTGGTAACATTTCCCTCCATAGATTGCACTCCATTTACTACAACTGTCTGTTTCCTATCCTGCAACCAGGTTCTTATCCATTTAACTATTCTATAATCCACCCCCACACTTTCAAGTTTATTTAGCAGTCTGCGATGTGGGACAGTGTCAAATGCCTTACTAAAGTCTAGATATGCTACATCTACAGCTCCCCCTTGATCTATTATTTTCATCACAGAGTCAAAAAAGTCAATAAGAGTTGTTTGGCATCATCTCCCACCAGTAATTCCATGCTATTTTGGATCCTGTAAGTTGTTTGAGTTAAGATATTCCACAACTCTTTCTTTTAGTAGTTTTTCCATTACTTTCCCTACTACTGATGCAAGGCTTACTGGTCTGTAGTTACTTGCTTCTTCCTTGCTTCCACTTTTGTACAATGGAACTACATTTGCTCTTTTCCAGTCCTCTGGAATGGCACCTGTATTTAGTGACTGGTTAAATAATTCTGTTAATGGTGACACCAGCACATCTTTTAGCTCTTTTAGTATCCTTGGGTGTATCCCATCTGGCCCCATTGATTTATCTACTTTTAGTTTTGAAAGTTCAGTTAGGACCTTCTCCTCTGTAAATGTACTTTCATCTACCTTATTTTTATGAATGTCCTTGCAACATAACTGTGGCCCCTTCCCTTCTCCTTCTGTAGTAAATACTGAACAAAAATAATTATTTAGGTGATCTGCTATTGCCTTGTCTCCCTCCACCAAATTCTCACTCTTTGTCTTAAGTCTTATTATTCCTCCATTTGATTTTCTCCTTTCATTTATATACTTTAAAAAAGTTTTGCCCCCTTTATCTACCGACTGGGCCATTGTCTACTCAGCTTCTGCCTTTGCACGTCTGATCACTTTCTTAGCATCCTTCCGTCTATCAAGATACACCTCTTTGTCATTATTCTTTTGAGTCTGTTTGTATTTCCTAAAAGCCATCTTTTTTGCTTTCACACTAGTTGATACTACTTTTGTGAACCACATTGGCTTCCTTTTCCTGGTGCTTTTCCTAACCCTTTTGATACAAAGGTCTGTTGCCCTTAGTATTGCACTTTTTAGTTTTCCCCATCTCTCCTGCACTCCTTCCAAGTTCCTCCAGTCCGCCAATGAATCACTTAAACATCTCCCCATTTTTGCAATGCCGACACCGACATTCCAACAATGAAAATCCTAACGGATAGCGGCAAGTATTTAAACCCTACCTCTCACCCTGGAGATGCAGAACATTGGACATGGTTGCCGACTTTCTGGCTGCCCCATCCGGGAGGAGACAGCCATGGTCTGCACAGCAATATGAGATGTGGGGTGCGTGGCCTTGTATAGTGGGCGGGGAGGAGGCATGTCATGACTGAACAGACTGCGGGTGGGGTGTGGCTTCACAATCGCATCATCATAGCCACACACCCCGCTATTCAATGACGCAGGGGGCGTGGCTATGATGACGCGATTCAGAGCAAATCACGCCATCGGCCATCTATTTTACTAGGTAAGTGGATGCAGGGTGCAGGCTAATCCGGGAGATGTGCACACGTTCCTGGGCGGCCGGGAGCGCCACCTGATTTTCGGCAGCCTCCCGGCCCACCCTGATGAGTAGGCAAGTATGAGTCAGAATGCTTTTATTGCTTTACTTCCAGATCAAAATCCGGCCCCGGGTCGCTAACAGTGTAATGAGTAGCTAATATGGCACATAACATTAGCAATTGTGCTCACAAAGGAAGTGGAATAAAGTAGCAGGTAAAGCCTAACGATGCATGGCGCAGGTAACTCGTATCAGACCACTGTCTTTCGTCTTTACTCAGATTACGTACTTTTTCCTAAACGTTGTGTCTTAATGCACAAATAGTGTACTACATGTTTAGGATTAGTATTTTTTTGTTGCAAAGGTATTGGTAAAACAGCAGGTTGCAAGGCTGTGGCACAACATATGGGGCTGGGTGCGATTTGAGGATATATGTATGTGGATACTTCTGTACACAGATAAGTAGATATAGTGAAATATAAGTAGCTATAGTGAAATAATAGTCTTATCCAAACGCTCTGATTTTTCTCCGATGATTTTTGCATGCGAGTGTAATTCTGATTGGTTATCTGCTGGCCACACAGACAAGTTCCATGTGATCTGGCAACTGTGCACCAAAAAGACAGATCTGACTAATTTGGCCATCGACGTATTCAAATCACAAGTAGATCTTATGTGTAGAGTGTAGAGTTTAATGGCAGAAGTGACAGCTTGGGCCTCCACATCAAATGGGCAGATTCAGGGGGAGTCTTAGTAGAAGGAAGGGGATAAAGGAGGTCCATAGGTCTCAGGCCGCTGGTCAGTGAAGTCATTTGCTGAGAACTTCTCCTTCTTGTACACACTGTCATCTTGAGAATGGCTGTCTGCTGTATGGTATCAGCGCACGGTAATCACCATTACACCTGATGAAAATAGAGATCTACTGTACATGGTAAATACTGTGTCACTTCAGACTGAGGGGGAGATGTACTAAGCCTTGAAGAGAGATAAAGTGGAGAGAGATAAAGTTCCAACCAATCAGCTCCACACTGCCATGTTACAGACTGTTGCTGGTATCCAATTACCAGCGAGCATTTACCGCGGGTAATTGTATCACTGGGGGGCTATCCTATTGTCCCCAAAAAGTTGTCACAAGCCACGGCTCGATAAGTGCAGGCTTTTCGGGGATGCGAACGTGAAAACACACAGGTTTAGCTAAACCTATGTGTTTTCACGTGAGAATTGATTTTTTTTTCTGGGCGTCCTAATACGAGTGTCCCAAAAAAAATATCGGCAAAACATTGGGAAAAGTCGCAATAAAACTTTCGTTTTTCGCACCCGATGATTTTTTGCTGGTATTAGATACCGGCCTGTGTTTGAAAAATGACAGTTAGGACATGATTGGTTGCTAGTTTCTCTCTCTCCACTGCTTAGTACATCTGCCTCTGTGAAAAGCATCAGAAGAGGCTGAAAATAGTATAAGAGGGATGTTAATATTTATCCTGTGTGATCTATATATTCCAGGTCCCAGCAGGAGGTTTAAACGGGTTGTGGAGACAATTCAGACTCAGCTTCTGAGCTCCCATGAGCAGCCGTCTGTACTGCAGCTTTCAGGTGAGAGTCGACTCAGAGGATAAAAGATTCCCAATCCCCAGTTACTGATCACTTCTCCGCCCTTCCTAGCTCTCTGGCTTTATGATGCTGCCAGTGTGCTGAGGAAAACTAGACACAGAGAGAACACTGTTCATAGACCTTGATCTGCATGAGTAATATACCATTATTGCACAGGTAGACAGCATCTGGCCTGCCGGCTGTGGTGGGTTCTTTTATCCACCTGGATGGCTCCGTTAGGGATATTAGGCTCTGTTTTAGGAGTATACTTGTTATAAAACAACTGTAGTAAATGTAATGAAGGTGCAGATTCCTGTGTAACAGGCAAATGGGTTATGTTATACATTATCAGTTTATTATGTCAGCCATTTAAAACCAGACACATGAAATACACACACTGCATTGGAATGAGGTGAGATGCGTGCTGTATTTTACTGTAAAGCAATGCAGAATACTTTCAAGTGTACTGTTGGCTGGGCCAGTGTTCATAAGAGTGCAAAATACTCCTACAAACCTGTAGCATGACTGGGGCACTTTGCAGCCTGCGCTGATATCCATATGAAAGCGGCCTGTACTGCATTCCTATGGATATTGCTTCAGCCCAGGTATATTATATGTGTACAGATTTACAGTCCACTCCTGTATAAATCAACCGGAGCCATTTTTAGCTTTTCCTACATTTTCAATAACCACACTTGATTAATATATTTAGGCCGGTTGCCCACTGGTGTTGCATTAATACGCAGTAGTGACGGTCATATGGAGGTCACTTAGGTGACATGCCGTCTCTAGTGGTCATGCATATAAGCGGATGCAGCACAGATGCTCCTCACTGCAGGTGCTTTTGGGTCACAGAAACCAGGGAGTTCCATTCAAATACCAATTTACATCCTATTATATTAGTACAGTATAAATAAAGGATTGTGTGTTTTGACCGCAGTGGGTAAGAGCCTATAATGGTCAAAGTCTAAAATTGGAAAATAAGCAGGAAAATCAGAAGGATAACATTGCACTCTGACATTGCCCAGGACAGGTCGGCAGGTAAACTGATAAACTATAACAAAACAAGGCCATGGTGTCTTTATCATGCAAAACAACCTCTGACCACTAGATGTCACTAATCACAATCTTGCAGCATATACCGTCAGCATTCCAGGTAGTGGATTCATTTTTCATAGTTGGAACAATTAAAGTGATATAATAATAAAAGTGATAACTATTAATGGTTACCTGATACAAGATTACATTGCAAGCTTTTAGGACTTCTGGAATCCTTCATCAGATAAGATTCACAATCAAAGCTGGATAGAATAGTATATAATATCACACTGTATAAAACTGAATGGTTTAGAGCAGGCATTCCCAACCACGGTCCTCAAGGCACACTAACAGTCCTGGTTTTAGTGATATCCAGGCTTGAACACAGGTGACGTAATTAGTAGCTCAGTTATGTTGATTTAACCATCTGTGCTGAAGCCTGGATATCACAAAAACCTGCACTGTTGGTGTGCCTTGAGGACCGCGGTTGGGAGTGCCTGGTTTAGAGCTTTAGATGGACTGTCACCAAACACGCGTGACGTGTTCACACAAAGCTGAGGTGTATCTTAGAACACTGCTCTCACTAGAAATGCATCAATTTCCAGGATCGTTGCTCCATATTCCTGGGCAGCTTTTCTATTTACCCTATAATACTGTCCAACACGTGTACAGGAGCTCCAGGATCTGGTGCCAATAGTTACAGTACTTTGAAGACCTGATCATGTTTCACACTGTGACATAGGCCACCGAGGTCTAATAATAACTAGGGGCCATCGGGACAGTCCGTCACAGGCTTATGTTCAGCCCTTGTTTTTAGGTGCTTAATATTATTATAAGCCTCAATTACCAGATTTCCAGTCTTTCAGTGTTTACATTCTGCCCTATGTACATTCCTATGATGTGGGTGGGTCGTGGACACCCACTAGTGGGCATAGTCAGCGGGATTTACAAATGCCAGGATCCAGGCATCGGTATTGTGACTGGCGGTCTCCTGACTGCCCGTCACATAACCGCATCCCGTCCATCAGACACACAATCCTTAGCCTCAAGTGTTTGGTTTCCTTACATTTGAACCATAATAATTTTCATGGTTAGTATCTGTGAATATTATGCAGTCTGCAATTTGTATCTTTAGAGGCCTTACACTGGGTTATGACTCAATGGTTCAACCTGGATAAGTTTGACAGTAAATAGGTCAACCACTATTGGTTGTCATGTGAAAAAGGTCGACACAGTGAAAAGGTAGACACAGGGCAGGTCGACACATGAAAAGGTGGACATGAGATTTTTTTTTAATGTTTTTGGTGTTTTTTGCGTAACATGACCAGGAACCCCAATTAGTGCACCGCTTCACTTGCCATGCTGCGGGCAAGGTTACTATTCACAATCGTAGTGCACATGGATGGTAAAGTATAAAAAAGTAAAAAATGTAAAAAAAAAAAAAAAAAATTGGAAAAAAAAGTAATGTCGACCTTTTACTGTGTCGGCACGTCTTGTGACTACCTTTTTACTGTCAACCTTGTCCATGTCAGTCAATAGTGGTCGACCTGCCATCCGGATACCCTTTCACAGGCCATACAATCATCTATGTCTAATTTGCCACACACAGCCGACCACATTTTACATGATACTAGGGGGTAATTCAGAGTTGATCGCAGCAGCAGATTTGTTAGCAGTTGGGCAAAACCATGTGCACTGCAGGTGTGGCAGATATAACATGTGCAGAGAGAGTTAGATTTGGGTGGGTTATTTTGTTTCTGTGCAGGGTAAATACTGGCTGCTTTATTTTTACACTGCAATTTAGATTTCAGTTTGAACACACCCCACCCAAATCTAACTCTCTCTGCACATGTTATATCTACCCCCCCCCCAGTGGTGCAAGTGTGTGGGTACGGGTGGGTACGGCGTACCCGTAAGAATTTAGCCGTGGGTACGCCGTACCCACACCGATGGGCCGCCGCTCCTCTTCCCTCCCTCCCTCTGCTGCTCCCCGCCGTCCCCGCCGCACCGCCACTGATGTGAGGGAAGGAGAGTGCAGCCTGCGCATCTCCTTCCCCTCAGTCTCCGGCGGCTGTCTCAGTTTAATTCAGCGCCGATCCGTGAGCCAATCAGAGCAGTACCCGTAAGACATTTTTTCTACTTGCACCACTGCCCCCCCCCCCTGCAGTGCACATGGGGGGTAATTCCAAGTTGATCGCAGCAGGAATTTTGTTAGCAGTTGGGCAAAACCATGTGCACTGCAGGGGAGGCAGATATAACATGTGCAGAAAGAGTTAGATTTGGGTGGGTTATTTTGTTTCTGTGCAGGGTAAATACTGGCTGCTTTATTTTTACACTGCAATTTAGATTTCAGTTTGAACACACACCGCCCAATTCTAACTCTCTCTGCACATGTTAAATCTGCCTCCCCTGCAGTGCACATGGTTTTGCCCAACTGCTAACAAAATTCCTGCTGCGATCAACTTGGAATTACCCCCCATGGTTTTGCCCAACTGCTAACAAATTTGCTGCTGCGATCAACTCTGAATTACCCCCAAGGTACGGCTGTTCAACCTTTGTCTAAGCAGCTGGATAATGTGATGTGTTATTGGGGTGGGATGATGCTGACACACACACACACACACACACACCATACTTACCGACTTTTCAAATCTCCTCTCCGGGAGATGCCCGGAGAGGAGAAGCAGGTGGGCGGCGCTGACATAATTACATCATTAAGCCTCTACTCACCAGGAAAAGTGCACAGTTGGGTAATATTTGCATAGGGGGCGGGGCTAAAATGACGCAATTAGCATATAATCGCGTCATTAGGCTCCGCCAGTCCGCGATTTCGCTATGTCTTTCTTTACATTCTGCCCACTTCACTAGGAAGTGGGCAGAATGCGGGAGGTGTGCCCACTCTTCCGGGGCTGCGGGGGACTACTCGAAAAACCGGGTGTCTCCCGCAGAATCCGGGAGAGTAGGTAAGTATGACACACACACACTCTTTCTCTTTCTCTCTCTCCAGTAGCTGTCATCATTTAGCACATGGTTGATAATAATCAAATTGATTTCCAATTGATTTTTGATTGGATTAGTATCAGGCTCCGCCAGCAGAGTTTAGACAGCACACACTAGACAATTCGGCCAGTGTCCTGATGTCACAACATATGTGACTAGCATTAGAACCCCAAAAGCTTACAATGTAATTATTGTCATTATGTTACAGCTCTGACTTGTATCATATTCTGAACACCCATTGGGTACAGCATCTATTCTGTGGGAGTTTATGTTGGCTTTGAACCATCTCTTTGTCTCATTGTTATATTATGATATACAGTATATTACTAGTGGCTAACGTGGACCCATTTCTTACTTGCCGTCCTTCAGTACACTAAAATGAATAGTGTGTGAAATTGAAGCATACAGTGGTAATTTGGAGACCTTTCCATAGCAAGAATTCTCTCCAGCTCTTATACTATTTTATTGAGCTATGTTCTACAAGAGTATTCACAAACCTTTAAAACTAATTAGGTTTCAGAACAACTGTATGGGGACGTATTTACACTGTGCAGCCTGAGACATTAAGTGACTAACTCTGCACCAAGTATACATCTGCAGTACAGCTCCTTCCTCATTTTACCAAGAGCGCTTCATAACAAGTAGAAAAATAAGATGAGAGAAAAGAAACTGATTTCTTACTGCTCAATGTACAGTTTCGCCTAACATCACACCACAATTCCCCAATCCGTGGGCATCGATGATCGGCGATCTGCTGGGGAATCGGGGAAATTCTGCATGTTAAAAATCCCTGATTTGACGAGCCTGGTCTTCTCTTTTTTTTTTTTTTGGGGTGGAACAGCAAATCAGGGAGTTTCAACATGTTGACCCCCCGCCCGACCCAAGCATTAGGGGATCAGGGAATTGTGGCAACTAGTCGTAGATGTATGGACCCCTTTAGATGTGCTTTATATGCCATAGAGCAGGGATGGGGAACCTTCGGCCCTCCAGCTGTTGTTGAACTACACATCCCAGCATGCCCTGCAACAGTTTTAGCATGGCCAAATAGCAAAACAATAGCAAGGCATTCTGGTATGTGTAGTTCAACAACAGCTGTAGGGCCAAAGGTTCCCCACTCCTGCCGTAGAGCATGCTTTATTTTCTCTCTCTGGAAAGATCCCTCTGCAGATTATTACCAATTGGTTTATTTGTTCCAATGTCCAGAGGACACAGAGGTTTTATTTCAGAAATACAAAAAAAATTCAATTCTTAGGGGGGTATTCAACTAGTAGCAATGGGCGCATGGTGCCAGTATTGTAAGCGTTACTCCGCTACCCTGTCATCGCTAGCATAGCAGATTTATACATACCACACAACAACGCTAATTGAATACCCATCTAAGAGGTATGTATAAGAGTTAATTTTAGGGTTGCCAGACCAGTCATTTAAAATATAATAATCAACTGGCCAGGGTGCATGTCCCACATTTGCTTAATAACACCATAGAACTCCATAGACATCACTCCTGCACTTTCCTGGAGAAGTGTATAGTAACAGCTGTATGTATGTTTTATGTATTTTATCTGATTGGCCTGGCAACAATATAAGTCATCTCTCCTTCTCATGACCAATAGTGCCCAGTTTTGTGTGTGTTACAGGCCTTGAATCACACAAAGGCAGCATAGAGTAATTCTTTTAGCTTGGATCTGATGAGAATGAAGTATGTATTTTATCCACCTGGCAGATTACCTAAACCTCATAACTTGCATCCAGTGCACAAAACGGTCACATAGGCCTCGTACCAACTGGTGTGGGGTTTTTTTGTGTGTGGAAAAAAACTCAAGTAAAAAAAGTTGCTACTAGTGTTACAGGTCACTTGGGCTCACTGTAGGCTTTCACAATGCGTCTGGAAAATATGAATAGCCAGACACTAGTGAAAACACGAGTGGTATGGTGTCATTGGAAACAATGGGGCAGATGTATTAACCTGGAAAAGGGATAAAGAAGTGATAAGCGCAAGGTGATAACATACCAGCCAATCATTACAGATTTGAAAAATGACAGGAGCTGACTGGCTAGTACCTTGCACTTATCACTGCTTTATCCCTCCTCCAGGCTTAATACATCTACCCCAGTGAGTTAAAAGTGTTAGCAAAGTACATGGAATTAACACCAGAGGGCACAAGACCTTAATGTGGCCCTGTCACCCACACATAGCTGAGGAAGCTCTGTGTGTGTGTGTATATATATATATATATATATATATATATATATATATATATATATATTCAGTGGTCACTAGTGATATGACTAAGGCACTGCTGTATTGCTAGCCTGCATTCTTATGAACATTTCTTCCAAATCCAAAATGGCTGCCTCCGCAGTGTGTGGGTGACAGTTCTAAGAACAGTATTACTTGAAATCTAAACTTACACTGATAATCATATGTGATTGCCTGACACTCTACAGTGCACATAGTGCTATCAGCCCATATGTGGAGTAATGACAACTAGGGGTACATTTACTAAGATGGGAGTTCTATTGAAGATGGGATGTTGCCCATAGCAACCAATCATATTCTACTTCTCTTTTATCTAGCACCTTGTAGAAGATAATATCTGGAATCTGATAGGTTGCTACGGGCAACCTCCCATCTTAAATAGAACTCCCATCTTAGTAAATTTACCCCCTGGAGTGTGGAGATTTTGGGGGGTGGCTGTTTTGTGTGGGAATGTTTGGTTCATTTCCCCCACCCTGTTTTTCCCCTTGTGCTGTTCAGACCCCAATAACTGTATGGAGTATCTCAGTGGGAAGCTCTCAAAATGTGGTAAGGACCCTCTGGCTATGTGCTCATATCTCTGCTGCTGTTGCTAAGCTCCTCCCTCCCTCCTCGCTACCCACGCAGATTCCCCGGCTCATAACAACCCCCTCCCTGAGATTCCCACCCTTTCCCTGAGCACAATGCAGACACTTACACCACATCCATGAACACACAAATATACATATTGAGGAGGACTTACATACATACAGACCTTCCACTTGGTAGATAGTCTTTCACTAATGGGGCTGTGTCACTTTGGAAGTGAAGAACATTGTCACTAATTAAATCAAATTCTAAATAAACTGAACCAGGAAGCTTAGAATGATCCTTATGAAGGCAGAGTTTAATATATCTATGTGGCCTTTGGCTGTGTCTCAAAACAAAAAGAGATGTTCTCCTCAGGTAAAAATTATTGTTAACCCCTCTCCCATATAGAGCAGGGTGACGGAGGTCTGATCCAAGGGATAAGGGTGACAGACCATCCATTCAATAAGTGACACATATAAATTACACAGGTTCTGGGGATGGCTAGTCACCATCTCACCTGGTATTAACCACAGAATCTGTATAATTCATATGTGTCCCTTATTAAAGGGCTGATCTGAAGGGACCTGTACGATTCTAGTGATCCCACCACACACACACTTGCACTCCTGGTTGCCTGATACAGAAAAATGTATCCAGCTCTTGCTGCGCCGTGTTTGCAGTGTTCTCTTCAGAAGTATGGTGCAGGCAGCTGCGCAGAGAGCAGAACAGACTCAGCACAGTACTGTACTTCTGATTTTCTTTGCAGTGACCTTTGCCATATTTCCGGGGAGTGTGGGCCCATTATAACTCAAACTTGTTCATAGATCCCCTGATTTCTTACTATGCCACTGACATATAGGGACTCACTACGATTCTGGGGGTGGGAGGGTTAGCATTAAACATTTACTTCATGTGGACATTTCCTTTAATAATGATTTTTTACCAAAACAGTTGTAAGATAGTTATGTTTACATCATTCTAAAAAAAAAAACCGCAAAAACAAAAACAAAACCTAATCAAATGGACACTGTATCATTGTAGTCCAAGGTGACATAGCCCTCTAACCCCTGTCCCCACTTCAGACACCAACTAGTCTCCATATACGTCTTACGGTCTGAGCTTGTCCGTCTGCATATTACTTTTGCTTAGTTTGATGGTCATGATTTTTGGGACTTGAGCAAGTAAAAGGAGAAGTAATCACAAAGTCTGGGACCCCGTACTTCCTCTACGTTTTTCCTAAGAGGTGCTTACTATGGGATCCTTCAAAGACCTGCAGCTGATTAATACGATTTCTAACACCTGCGTCTCTTCCTCTAAGCCTGCTCTCTCCTCTTTATTACCTAACGCTTCTCTCTTTGATCCTTTCACATAACATCATGATTTATTTATATCGCCTTTACATTTCTGTGTTCCCTTTTCTTTCTTTTGTTTACATTCATCTTCTTGTTTTTCCTCTTTATCAGTTATGCCTGTCTTTTCGTGATGACACTTCCCTCTTCCCCTTATCTGTTACTACTCTGCTTATGGCTCCTGACACTCACTTCTCATCTCTCTGAACTGAATATTACAATCAGCGAGCTAGAACACACAACAGATAGCAGCGATATTTCTCTTTATTATTATTTGAGTGTGACAGGACTGGAGTCCAGCTCACAGCAAGCTCCTGAAAACATTTACATAGCATCAATACTTTGTGAAAACACTGGATTCTCTTTGCTTAAGGAGAAACTATTGTCCTGTGCACTTACACTTTCACTGTTTGCAGAGTTTAAGAGGCTCATTTATAAAATTCGTTGTGAATGATAAAACTCATTGCCTGTGATAAATGGTGATCCAGCCAATCAGCTCTTGCCATGTGTTTGAATAATGACAGTTGGGAACTGATTTGCTGATGCACCATTTATCATATACAATGGGCAAGATTCAAATGTTTTTTTACCGCCGGCGAGCTAAAATGTGTGAAAAGTGATCCGCCCAAATGGAATTTGTCCTGGTTGCGCCCATTGGTTTAGTTGGGTTTAGCCGCTTTACGCGGCTAAACCCAACACTGATGGGCGCAATCAGAGTGATAGGGGACATCAATTGTACATCACCCCCTGCAATCATCCGTCACTTTAGGCGGGAGATCGGGGGCGATAACATTTGAATCCCCCCCCCCCCCCCATGATTTTTATCATTCACAAGTTTTATCACTCATTGATAAATGGGCCCCAGTATGTGTATATTTGCCAGTGTGCAGAGCTGCTTGCATCTCTGCATCTACACTGCCACAATCCACTTGTTTGTTGTATGAGTGCGCACTTGCACCAGGTGTATATGTGGTACAAAGGACCAGCCCCAAAACCATACTAATTGGCTAAGCTGGTATTTCTGTCAGCATGCCCCCTCCCCTCCTCTAAACTTAGCCTATGTACCCCAGTTACTTTCAACTTCAAGTGGAGATGTGACTGAGGTGCAGACATCTCAGCATTGTCCGTAGAGGATTATTTTCTACTAAGGAACATGTGCAGTGTGAAAACATACAAGGTACATCTGCAGAACTGACATGCGTCTAACTCTACATCAGTCCTTAAGTGCAGGGTGTGCAATCAGATGGTTTTCCCCTGTCACTACTCAGGCAGCACAAGCACTCTCAGAAAGTTTAACAAACTATGGAAATATTTTCAACATAGCTTAAGAATATTGCCAAATCATCCCACAGGATCAAAATGTGTTTTCAAGTTAATGTTTAATAGTAAAAAATAAATACATTTCATATCTAGTTATTGCTATCATCTCTCAAACTAGCAGCAAATATTCTTACTACACAATGGGGGCAGCCATTTTCTGAACACGATAGCCCAGTGCCTCAGAAATCTCACTGGTCTTTTATGAATTGCTGGGCTACATTCTGGTGAATATTGGTTGGGCCAACAAAATGGCTGTCTTCATTTTTGCGTGACTTGAATGGCTACATTCAGACACTTCTTACAAAATAACTGTCGGACACTTTTAGCGGGAGGAGTAAATCCAGCTAGAGGGTGTAAATTTGTCCCTGACCAAACCTTGGGGGTGTAAATACAATATATTTTGCATGCAAGGAAATACTGCCTGTTTTTTTACATCTACAACACAAATATGGGGCAGCTTAATTTTGATGTAGTGATGCAGAGTTGGCTATCAAGCATCCCAGTTCCAACTCTAAATGTGTCCACACTTTTTTAGTAGAATACTGCCCCTTGCCCACCATGAGGTTGTCAAGGTTCAAAATCGCGCCTTCTAGTTAGACTTACTGTACGAATTACTCTAAATGACTCAGTATAGATCTTAAGCACAAGGGAGATGTATTGCACATTCAGGGTAGAATGGAAATTTGTTTTCAGTTTAACCTTAATGTTTCTTTATAATTACAACCACAATGCATAATATGTCCACTTGACATGACTGAGACGATGCACCCCATTGAGCACACTATCTATAAATGGTTTTATAGCTGTCTCTGATATAACATCATATAGCAATTTCTCCTATATATCTGTTGAAATTAAAACTCAAGTCCCCACACCCAACACTCATGTAGAGACGAGAAAATGAAGATTTTATCCAGCGTTCCATTTACCAGTCATTGCCAAAACAATAGAGGGGGTCATTCCGAGTTGTTCGCTCGTTGCCGATTTTCGCAACGGAGCGATTAAGGCAAAAATGCGCATGGTTCGCAGTGCGCATGCGGTTAGTATTTTACCACAAAACTTAGTAGATTTACTCACGCCCGAACGAAGATTTTTCATCGTTGAAGTGATCGTAGTGTGATTGACAGGAAGTGGGTGTTTCTGGGCGGAAACTGCCCGTTTTCTGGGAGTGTGCGGAAAAACGCAGGCGTGCCAGGGAAAAACGCGGGAGTTTCTGGAGAAACGGGGGAGTGGCTGGCCGGACGCTGGGCGTGTGTGTGTGACGTCAAACCAGGAACGAAACGGCCTGAGCTGATCGCTATTTGTGAGTAGGTCTGGAGCTTCTCAGAAACTGCTAAGAAATTTATTTTCGCTATTCTGCGAATCTTTCGTTCGCAATTCTGCTAAGCTAAGATACACTCCCAGAGGGCGGCGGCTTAGCGTGTGCAATGCTGCTAAAAGCAGCTAGCGAGCAATTCGGAATAACCCCCAGAGGGTAGTCCACAAAGTATGACTAAGCACTATTTCTTCCTGTTTTGTGGTACATATTTCCAGTACAAAACAAAACTGTACAACACGATTTGACAGTTGTTTTGTTATATTTGCTAACGACTACTTTGAGAAACACAAATGTTGAAGAAAAGTGTTTTACTCATTGGGCCACAGGAGGCACATGTTACATCCCAGAATCCTCTGCAAGCTTGAACAAGACACACACAGCATATAATCAGCTGCTGCTCCGCTTTCCTCAGGCTCATCCCATTCACTGCTTTTCCCCTTTACCAACATGCTCCACCTGCCTCCTAACCTACATCGCCTTTTCCCACTCCCATATTCACTTCACGTTCCCACCTCTTACGCAGCTCAGTGGCTGAGAGACTGCAGAGTTTTCCAGCTTGCATTAGCCACAGAGCTGACGGAGTGCTTGTAAAATGGTAGATGCTCAGCATTCTCTTGATGTATTGTCTTCATCTACAAGTGTCATATTATTGTCTCATGTCTATGGCTGTCTTTGCATATGCTCCTTGTGCAACACCTATCTTTCCTCCTCTCACTGTCTTCCTGTCCTGTCAGTTTTTCCTTCTTCCCCCCTTCTCTCACTGATCTGTTGTCTCTTTCCTACTGCTGCTCTCTATCAGTCCAATCCTTCTCTTCTAAATCAGATTGTCATTTTATTTTATCTCTTATTAAGAGGAATTCAGAAACATCCTTATCAGTTGTGCCTGCCTTATTATTACAATGACAGTGCATGCAGGAGTGGGGTTTCTGCAGGACCAGCATATGGGAAGATGAGATGGATTATAGCATTCCTAAATGGGTTCCTGCAGGTCCAATATATGGGTATGGAATAATGAAATCATTTTGAACTTGGCTGCAGAATTTTGCACCATTCTCTGGTAGAATTAGGGTTGAATTCAGAATTCCACTGCAGCAGATAACCAGAATGTATCTGTGGAAATCTAAGATACCATTTGTGCTTCAGTCATCTCTACCCACCAGTCATCTTACAGCAAATAAAAATCTAGCATTCATCTGGCAAAAGTTAAAATAAGGAATTTGACCTTAAGGAAACGTTCACTGAAAATAACACAGGTTCGTCATTGCTTTTTTTTCTATTTATTTTATTTTATTTTAAATACTTTCTGTCAAAAATATGCCAGAACTTTAATTTGACACTGCGACCATGTACAGCCATGGTCAAATGTTTTGAGAATGACACAAGCATTGGTCTTCACAAAGTTTGCTGCTTCTGTGTTTTTAGACTTTTTTGTTAGATGGTACTATGGTATACTGAAGTAAAATTACAAGCATTTCATAAGTGTCAAAGGCTTTTATTGACAATTACCTTAAGTTTATGCAAAGAGTTAATATTTGCAGTGTTGACCCTTCTTTTTCAAGGCCTCTACAATTTGCCCTGGCATCCTGTCAATTAACTTCTGGGCCACATACTGACTGATGGCCGCCCATTCTTGCCTAATCATTGCTTGGAGTTTTTCAGAATTTTTTTGTTTTTGTTTGTCCACCTGCCTCTTGAGGATTGACCACAAGTTCTCAATTGGATTAAGGTCTGGGGAGTTTCAGGGAGTGGGCTCACTAACAATTTTGCCTAAGAATACAGCCATGAATAAAGAATGGTACCAAAACATCCTCCAAGAGCCACTTCTCCCAACCAGCCAAGAACAGGTGATGAAACAATGCCTTTTCCAGCATGATGGAGCACCTTGCCATAAGGCAAAAGTGATAACTTATACCCCTTTCACACCAGAAATGTAGGGACAAAACCCGGGAATTCTGCCACGGGCTCATGCAGGGACATTCCCGGGTTGGCACCTTTCACACCAGCATTTTTTGCCGAGACATCCCGTGTCTGCACCTTTCATACTGAACCCGGGATGGCCCTGCATTTTCTGAAAATGGGCATCTCAGAAAAACCACAAGACCAGGAAGTGCCCTGAATAGCCAATCAGCATCAGCAGAGGCAACCCGGGAAGGTGGGACATGTCCCTGCACCATTCACACTGTCCAGGGTCCAGGGATCATCCCGGGACCAACCCTGGTCGATTGCAGTGTTGAAATGCAGGGACAAAAATCCCGGGTTTTTGTCCCTGTACCCTTTCACACCAAGAAATATCCCGGGCTGATGCGCGTTCATGTGTTCTAACTCAGGAAATTTATGGCTGTGTGAAAGGGGTATAAGTGGCTCAGGGAACAAAACATCAACATTTTGGGTCCATGGCCAGGAAACTCCCCAGACCTTAATCCTATTGAGAAACAAACAAACACCCACAAATTCTGACAAGTCCGAGCATTAATTAGGCAAGAATGGGCGGCCATCAGCCAGCATGTGGCCCAGAAGTTGATTGACAGCGTGCCAGGGTGAATTGTAGAGGTCTTGAAAAGAAGGGTCAACACTGCAAATATTAACTCTTTGCATAAACTCAATGCAATTGTCAATAAAAGCCTTCAGTATACAATAGTAACATCTGACAAAAAGGTCTAAAAACACTGAAGCAGCAAACTTTGTGAAAACCAATACTTGTGTCATTCTCAAAACTTTTGGCCATGGCTGTATAACAAAGCAGCACGAATGACATTCAGCAACTGGCCCAGGCTGTATATCTTTTTTGCTTGCTGTAACATCACTGGCCCTGAATAAATGTAAAACTGTTACTAGAAGACTGCACAATTATCACTCAGACTCAGTTTTCTGCAGAGAGAATACAGCACAATACTGCACAGAGATAGAGCAATTTTAGTATGTAAAGCAGATAGATAATTTACCAAGTGCAGACCATCCAATGCAATTTGCAAAATCAGCTTTGGTCTGCAATGTGCCTCAATTTGTGCGAATGCGCCTAGATTACTTCCAAATGCATTTGCTTACAAGATTAAAGCATTTGCAAGAGCTAAGGTGAGGAATTGGGTGTTGTGAGGACATGAGAAGGCACCGGTCTATGGGACACGCTCTTTTTAGGGGCCCCACGAAAATGGACCAAAATGATATTCATTTAATTTTAAAAGAAAATTACAATCAAGCTTTCTTAAGTTGTTTCCAAGAGATAGAAAAAATTAATCAACTCAAAGAAATGAAAACGTCACATTAAAGACTCTATGGAGAAAATACAGTATTAATGTAATGTACCCATTAACTTAAAGTGCATAAACCATAGACGTCAGATTCACATTACAGTTTCCAGATCATAGTCTGTTGGTAAAATTAAAAACATATTAGGAAATAATTTATAAGGGGGCCCCCCGAGATTTCGACTGCTTAGTGGCCTCCACATAATCACAAAGGGGTCATGTTGGAAGGGTGGGGTAAGAGTACTTAGACCAAACAGTGTTACTAAATGTATAAGACACTCTTCCTCCTAAGCGGCGCAGTCTCAGAATGAAGTTAAAAATTATAGAAATATCTGTTTAAAAGAGTTGCACTGAACAGCTTACTCCCAATGCTTCCCTAATGGTGTAGCTTGTTTAAGCTTGTAAATCTCTCATTTTCAGACTGCTCAATTTAAGAGGCTCTCTGGTATCCAGTCTTAGTGCTGCTACAGCCGAACCCTACAGTAGCGTAGACTGGTTGTTTTATATGTTCTATTTCTTTTCCACCAATTTTCCCATCCGGCTGTCATGCACTATCTATTCCTGCTCACACCATCACATGTTAAGTTTACCTATTACACTTTTTGTCTCTGTGTCCCTTCCTTTAATGTCCATCTGTCTCCTACATATAGTGGAGGCAGCCACTCTGTCACCCAATCAATATTCATGAAGATGAAGCCCATTCTTTCTCTAGGGGCTAAAAACTAAGGATTCAGCCACCAATTTACCAGTGGCCAGCGAGGTTGCGGCTATATTGAATTGAGTGGCTTGCGTACAGAGTACAAAATGGCTGCTTCCACTGTGTGTGTAGGCAATAAGTATACTTTGAGCATTTTCTCCTTGACTCCCATTCTCTCTCTCTTTCTTTCTTTCTCTCTCTCTGCCTGTCTCTTACCCTCCCCCCCTTTCTCCCTTCCCTGTTTTTCTCTCTATCTCTAGGCCGCCCAATCAGTAACTTCTTTGACGTACTTAAACAACTTTTTTCAGACGAGAAGAATGGTCACGCTTCTCCTGCCCCTGGGCCCCTCAGCAAGCAGCGTCCGACTGATAATAAGGAGCAGGGGGCCTTGGGAGCCAGCGGGAAGGAGAGAGCCAGGAAAACCAGCCCCGTCATCACTCAGGAGACCCCCGTCCCTGCTTCCCCCAGCAAACAGGGCACATAACAGAGGAAATTCCTACTGTGACCTCAGGATGTCACTAAAGTCCAGTGATACACAGGGAGTATACCCTGTCATTTTCTCAGTGAACACAGGGGGGCAGTGTCACAGAGTGATGCTATAGGAAATGAGTCCTGTAAGACACTCTATGAGGACATCATTTAAGTGTTTCTCAGCATTAATCATTAAGGACCTGGAGAATCTAGAACATGAAAATGTGTACACGATATATACCTGTAGTACGCACAGGGACATTGTGTGACCATTTCCCACTGGTATGCCATGAAAACGTACACCAGAGAAAGGCAATATGTGGCTCTCCATCTGTTGTGGAACTATAGGTCTAAGCATTCCCAGCTGTTGAGGGACTATAAGTGGCAGCACAGATAGGGCAATCATAGACTTATCGTACCACAACACCTGTAAGAGTTGCTGGTTGCCTTACCCTGATGTACTGCTTTAGGCGTCATTGCCTTTAAGAATCGGACCTGCAATGTATCTAGTGACCACAGGTTGGAATCATCAGGACGTTGTTACTTTCCCGTAGGCGTAATCCCAGTCACTTCCACGCCATCATCTTCATTGTAAATCCAACTGCACAAAACAGCTCTGAGATATGGGTTCTCCTCCATCCACTCCGTTCTACCAGACTGTACATAGGCTCAGGATATGAGATCTGGATTTATCTTAAATATATATATATTCTGCTTTGTAAATACATATATAAGTGTGTATATATTCTAGCACACCCATGTAACTGCAGTATTAGTACTAGTTATAAGTGCATAATTTTTATAGACAGGACAGGTCTGAATGTTTGTGTATATATGGCTATAAATATGTATATAGAGAGCTCGGAGCACAATCGTTACTGGCTGCAGCCTGCTTGGTTTCACCTTCCCAAATTAATGATTTTTTCCTTTCTGTCGTACATGTTTGTTTTCCATTTCATCTCTGTTCTCCTGTTTTCTTCATCACCATTATTTATCCTGCCTGTTCCTATTTTTTATTATTGCCTTCTCCAATCAATTCCCACCAATCGTCAACTTTTGCTTTCTCTCCATATTTTTTCTCTCTCTCTCTCGCATGTGTGTTCTCCCTCACTTTACCCCCAGGAATTATCCCAAAAAGCTAACCAGCCGCCCTTCATCTCCTCCTTTTCTTGTCCGCCTGGCCAGAAGATGACCCTGACTCAACCCTTCGCCTGCCATCCAGCTGGGAGCTTGCAGCAGGGGTATCGCCATTCTTGAGATGGGCAATAAGGCACACAGGAGTTGGGTTACCATCAAGTAGTAATACTATCGAACTTGAATGTGGAGTTCACACGGGTGATTATCTCACAGGATACAACACAGAGCTCTCCTGTCATTTCCTTCTTGGTAACCCTACTCCTGAAATCCTGCTTCGCTGCACCACCTAAGAAATCTAGGATCGTACTGTAATGCCTACGCTTGTGTGTAGCTTTTCAGGCAGGAAAGGGGTCAATAGATTATATTAAGGGTTTTTAATGCTGAATGTATTTAAGGGGTAATTATGTTTACACACAAACACACATATAACACACCGCTACATCCAGAGAGGGTTAATAGAGGAGCTGTGTTCTGTACTGAACAAAATTTAGGGCAGTGCCCTAGTATTCTGCTCTTCATCATCTTGTGAGGGTGGGGAATGTGGTCTGGGGCTGTACACAAGGGCGGGTTGGCATGTCCTGTTGCATAATGTGAAATATTGGGGCTATTTTTATAAGGTTTGTAAGTTTAGGGGATGGGTGTTAATCCTTTGTGTTTAAATTATTAACTGCTAACTGCAAGATTGGCCTGTGGATCAGTACTGTGCACGGAAGGTGGAGACGTGCAATGCCCAGCTGCACACAAGCATTGCAACTAGTGTTTACATATGTTCTTATTACGTGTATATTCACAAGCACACAGAGCCCTGCAGGAGGTTTACATGCAGGAGTCAGTGAGATGCCCAAGTTTGTGGTTATATGCGTGGCAGGGCCATCTTTATGCATAGGCACAATGGGCAGCTGCCCAGGGAACCACAATTCTAGGGGCCTCTGAGCAGGGGTGGGTGGTGCTCACAAACATTACGGCAAGGCAGAATTCTCTACCTCAGTGGTTCTCAACCGCGGTCCTCAAGTACTCCCAACAGTTCATGTTTTCCAGGTCTCCTCAGAGGATTGCAAGTGAAATAATTTGCTCTACCAGTTGGTTTTTTAAAATGGGTCAGTGAGTAATGAATACACCTGTTCAACTACTAGGTGACCTGGAAAACATGAACTGTTGGGGGTACTTGAGGACCAAGGTTGAGAACCACTGCTCTGTCTCCCAGCCGGTAACAACCGGTGAATGGCTGTTAGCATACTGATTGGTGGATGGCTGGAGCTATCCACCAATCAGAGTGCTGACAGCCATTCACTGTATGGAAGCATGTGGGGAGATGGCATAGGTCTGCAGGAGGGGCAAGTTATAATTTATTATTTGTTCCCATGAATGGGCCTGTAGGTGCCGCAGTGCTTTGCTCTGCCCAGGGACAACTAAGCTGTAACGTCAGCCCTAACTTGTGGCACGATGCCCATTTCCTTACAAAATTAAAGTGATCCTTTCTTTATAATGCCATTCAAAAGGTAACAAGAAGCTTAAAATGGACCTCTCACTTGTAACACAAAGAGGGTAGTTATGTGGGCTGAAAACAGCAACACACTATGCACTAGTGACACGGTCACAACGCATTCCGTTGCTTATGCCTCAGTGGTGACTTGGTGGTAGGGAGTTGGTGAAATACAGACTGCCACAACCTACAGACTAGCTTCTTCCAACTGTGTACATGCAACATTTTCACTTTAAAAGTGCAACACATATCAAATTCGGGATTTTTATATCCTGTGTTTATTATTTTTATTTATTTGTTGGTTTTCAAAATGCTTTTTTTTTTATTTTTCTAAGGCGTTCTGTTTCTAATTCCAGATCAACTCTTGTTTTTATTTGTTAAGATTCTATTGGGGATAGCGAAGGAGTGACAGTATGAGCCACAAAAAGAAAAGAACAAACCTTGATTAGGGCATTTATAGCCAATCATGTGACTTACGTCACAGACAAATGTACGGAAGCCTCCCAAAGGCAAAATCACTTTTCCCAAACCAGTACAGCTGTAACAAATAAAATATTAGTCATAATAAGGCGTTTTCTCAGGTAACCGGCTTTGTTTTCTAGCTATGGTCCTCCTGCTCACCCAACAGGTCAAGTTTTCAGGATTTCTTTAATCATGCACAGGTGACAGTCTACTTGGCTGGATCTGTAATAACTATTTACACAGTCAAATTCTTGGACGCATGACCTCTTGGGGGGGGGGGGGGGGGTGTGAGGACAGGCATTAAGAAATGGTGATTATGGTAAATATTTCATAACAGATCCCAAGCACGTGGAGGCTACCCAGAAACACATCTTTGCCAAATGCAGGAAGCTCACTATAAATGTGTATCATTAAAGCTGGGGACACACTAGAAAGGTATATCATTTGTTTTCGAGCGACGAACGATATATCTGTAGTGCATCCGTGGGTGTGTACACCTGATATGTCTGTGAACGATGTTCACGAAAATCTGGTAATGTATGGAAGCAAATGACAACCAATCTTTTACTCTCAAAATCCGGAAAACAGACAAAAATGGTCATTCAGACAAATTGGTTAAATCTGTTTGATTTAACCAATTGATCCGAACAACCGTTTTTGTCAGTTTTCTAGATTTTGAGAGTAAATGATCGATTGTCATTTGCTCCCAGACATTACCAGATTTTCTTTCCAACCAGTCAGATTGGATAATTTTATAGTGTGTATCCAAGACATATCAGGTTAGCACAGATATAATGGCATGTCTGGCTGTGTGTCCTATATGGCGGTGGTAGGAAGTGCCAACAATGACGTCACAGCTGGGCAAGCAAATTCAAATGCCCGCCCAGTTGTGATGTCTGACTCGACATATCAAGCACCCGATTGGGGAGTGTGTATACTAAACACAACGGCCCCTCTGAATAGTGTACACTCAGCATTGATTTGCAAACTTGGTCTGCACAAAATGCCAGAATTTGGCAGATATAACAAAATCAAACAACATTTATGGACCCAGTGTGAATTGTACTGAACTTGAATGTACATAATGCTGGTCCTCATGGGAGTACTTACTTGCAGACTGGCAGAAGCTACAGAAAGGCCCCATAACAGGTAGACTAATGCTCACTAAAGTGAGATATCCAATCAGAAATGAGTATGACTTGATCTATAGTGCTCCTATGATTCCCTACCAGACAGGGTCTGGCATTGTATCATGGGAACAGTATCGGAGATTGTAGACTGCACAGTAACTCCATTCACCAGCGTCAGCATCCGTACAACCTATTTATACTACATTTACAAATACAGCAAAACTTAAAATAACCTCTCCTTCAAGTAACCCCCAGGGCTCTGCACAGTGCATGTATATACAAAATATTGCAATGCTTAGAAGGTATGGTATACAGATGCATGTTATGGTTTGCAGCCTGTATACATACCACACAGGGCTCTGCATCCAATATATGCAGCACAATGCTCCGCAGGCCTTTCGCACAGTGTGTGGTGTGAAAGTCTCTGTTATTTATAAATACAATATAAATATATATATTTAAGCTATTAGCTGTACAATGATCAAGTTTGCTATGAATGATTCTGTTGGTATGTAAATAATCTGAGAATATGTCCTGCGAATGGGAGAGACAGCACAATACATATTTATGGTACAGCAGGAGAACACACTTACCGCCATCTTAACTCAACTAAAGAGTCTTCAACAACAACAACAAGGCCTCAGTCTATGAAACTACTCACTAACTCCCCCTTGTCCCCACGTTTATAATATCTACCCCATTTGTTCTACATCTGTCTGAGGCAAATGAAGATCGGAGGGTATTATCCACAAAGAGGTGCTGAATTATTGGGGCAGGAGAGACGTAATGGCAAGGCACTGGTCTTCTGGTAACTCATTCTGCCGGCTTCCTGAGCATTAATGCCAATGTTCTGTTGCCCTCCTGCCTTTTTACACTTGCACATTTTACAGTATTACACCACACTGCCGGAAACCAGGCGTGCATGGCTCTGCGGCAGGAGTGGCTGGTGGTAGGCACCTGGACAGCAATATTCCCCTTGTGTGTTTTGTAAAGCCAACGGGCGCACACTGCGGCATGTTACTCACCCGCAATGGCGTTCAAAGAACAAAAAAAAAAAAAATTATGAACGTCAGAAAACAGCCAATAAAATTGTTCAGTATGTACACAACTTGCTCTGGCGTGGTTATTTAAAATGGCTTCTTTAAAATAAGGTTTTTGGCATATAAATTAAATAGGTCGGCAAATGGGTACACACAAAACAACAAATCGAAAAGGTCACAAATTGTACCGGTTGCCAACACACAGTGGTGGTGGCCATTTTGTGGACTGGACCAACATGCATTCTGACAAATATGGGTCTCCAACAAAATGGATGCGCCCACTGTCTGCAGGTGATGGTGTACAGTGAACATATGGTTTAGAGTACTTAAAGCGTCAGGTGACAAATGTAACCACAGCAACACCTATCAGGGTCAAAAGTATTAAGGACAGATTGTTAGTGGACATAAGAACTGTGTTATCACCTGGCAAGCGCATCTCACTAACATTAGATGAAGTGAAGCTCATTGCTTTACTGAGCCTGTTCTAGATCTTATGTGCATTGACAACTACTGTATATACTACCACTTCTCTTGTTCTGTACTCTGGGATAAGGGACCACAATACAGTTACAATTACAAAGTTGGTTATTCAAATTATAAACATTCTAGATCATGGAAAGGTGACCTACAGCACTCCAGCTGCTTTGGAACTACACATCCCAGCATGCCCTGCCAGTTTAAGATGCCCTAATAACAAAACTGTGGCAGAGCATGCTGGGATGTGTAGTTTCACAGGTTGCCTACCTGTGTTCTAGATCAGGCCTGGCCAACCTGTGGCTCTACAGCTATTGTGAAACTACACATCCTAGCATGGCCTGCCAAAATGTTAGCATTCCCTAATAGCAAAACTGTGGCAGGGCATGCTTGGACTTGTAGTTTTTTAACAGCTGGAGAGCCACAGGTTGGCCAACCTGTTCTAGATTGCTCAATTCACATTAGCCTCCATTAAAATAAGATTTTACTTACCGGTAAATCTATTTCTCGTAGTCCGTAGTGGATGCTGGGGACTCCGTAAGGACCATGGGGAATAGATGGGCTCCGCAGGAGACATGGGCATTCTAAGAAAGAATTAGGATACAGGTGTGCACTGGCTCCTCCCTCTATGTCCCTCCTCCAGACCTCAGTTAAGGAAACTGTGCCCGGAAGAGCTGACAGTACAAGGAAAGGATTTTGGAATCCAGGGTAAGACTCATACCAGCCACACCAATCACACCGTATAACTCGTGATAAACTTACCCAGTTAACAGTATGAACAACAACAGAGCATCAGATAACCCTGATGCAACCATAACATAACCCTTATTTAAGCAATAACTATATACAAGTATTGCAGAAGAAGTCCGCACTTGGGACGGGCGCCCAGCATCCACTACGGACTACGAGAAATAGATTTACCGGTAAGTAAAATCTTATTTTCTCTAACGTCCTAGTGGATGCTGGGGACTCCGTTAGGACCATGGGGATTATACCAAAGCTCCCAAACGGGCGGGAGAGTGCGGATGACTCTGCAGCACCGAATGAGCAAACACAAGGTCCTCCTTAGCCAGGGTATCAAACTTGTAGAACTTTGCAAAAGTGTTTGAACCCGACCAAGTAGCTGCTCAGCAAAGCTGTAATGCCGAGACCCCTCGGGCAGCCGCCCAAGAAGAGCCCTCCTTCCTTGTGGAATGGGCTTTTACTGATTTTGGCAGCGGCAATCCCGCCGCAGAATGAGCCTGCTGAATCGTGTTACAGATCCAGCGAGCAATAGTTTGCTTTGAAGCAGGAGCACCCAGCTTGTTGGGTGCATACAGGATAAACAGTGACTCAGTTTTCCTGATTCTAGCCGTTCTGGCTACATAAACCTTCAAAGCCCTGACCACATCTAGTAACTCGGAATTCTCCAAGTCACGAGTAGCCACAGGCACCACAATAGGTTGGTTCATATGAAAAGATTACACCACTTTTGGCAGAAATTGCGGACGGGTCCGCAATTCCGCCCTGTCCATATGGAAAACCAGATAGGGGCTTTTATGTGACAAAGCCGCTAATTCTGACACACGCCTGGCTGAAGCCAAGGCTAATAGCATGAGCACCTTCCACGTGAGAAATTTTAACTCCACGGTTTTAAGTGGCTCAGACCAGTGTGACTTCAGGAAACTCAACACCACGTTAAGATCCCAAGGTGCCACTGGAGGCACAAAAGGGGGCTGAATATGCAGCACTCCCTTTACAAACGTCTGAACTTCAGGAAGAGAAGCCAGTTCTTTTTGAAAGAAAATGGATAGGGACGAAATCTGGACCTTAATGGACCCCAATTTTAGGCCCAAAGTCACTCCCGACTGTAGGAAGTGAAGAAAACGGCCCAGCTGGAATTCCTCTATAGGGGCATTCCTGGCCTCACACCAAGCAACATATTTTCGCCATATACGGTGATAATGTTTAGCCGTCACGTCCTTCCTAGCCTTTATCAGCGTAGGAATAACCTCATCCGGAATGCCTTTTTCTGCTAGGATCCGGCGTTCAGCCGCCATGCCGTCAAACGCAGCCGCGGTAAGTCTTGGAACAGACAGGGCCCCTGTTGCAACAGATCCTGTCTTAGAGGCAGAGGCCATGGGTCCTCTGTGAGCATTTCTTGCAGCTCTGGATACCAAGTCCTTCTTGGCCAATCCGGAACAATGAGTATTGTTCTCACTCCTCTTTTTCTTATGATTCTCAGCACCTTGGGTATGAGAGGAAGAGGAGGAAACACATAAACCGACTGGAACACCCACGGTGTCACTAGTGCGTCTACAGCTATCGCCTGAGGATCTCTTGACCTGGCGCAATACCTCTGTAGCTTTTTGTTGAGGCGGGATGCCATCATGTCTACCTGTGGCAGTTCCCATCGCCTTGCAATCTGCGTGAAGACTTCCTGATGAAGTCCCCACTCTCCCGGGTGGAGGTCGTGCCTGCTGAGGAAGTCTGCTTCCCAGTTGTCCACTCCCGGAATGAACACTGCCGACAGTGCTCGTACGTGATTCTCCGCCCATCGAAGAATTCTGGTGGCTTCCGCCATCGCCACCCTGCTCCTTGTGCCGCCTTGGCGGTTTACATGAGCCACTGCGGTGATGTTGTCTGATTGAATCCGCACCGATTGGTTGCGAAGGAGGGTCTCCACTTGACTTAGGGCCTTGTATATGGCCCTTAGTTCCAGGATATTGATGTGAAGGCAAGTCTCCTGACTTGACCACAGACCCTGGAAATTTCTTCCCTGTGTGACTGCCCCCCACCCTCGGAGGCTTGCATCCGTGGTCACCAGGACCCAGTCCTGTATGCCGAATCTGCGGCCCTCGAGAAGGTGAGCACTCTGCAGCCACCACAGAAGAGACACCCCGGCCCTGGGGGATAGGGTGATCAGCCGATGCATCTGTAGATGCGATCCGGACCACTTGTCCAACAGATCCCATTGAAAGGTCCTCGCATGGAACCTGCCGAAGGGAATGGCCTCGTATGACGCCACCATCTTTCCCAGGACTCGCGTGCAGTGATGCACCGACGGGATCCGGTCTGAAGATCGACAGTGTCTAGGTCGACAATGTTTAGGTCGACCACTATAGGTCGACAGTCACTAGGTCGACATGGATGGAAGGTCGACAGGGTTTCTAGGTCGACATGTGCTAGGTCGACAGGTCTAAAGGTCGACATGAGTTTTTCACATTTTTTTTCTTTTTTTTAATTTTTTCATACTTAACGATCCACGTGGACTACGATTGGAACGGTAAAGTGTGCCGAGCGAAGCGGTAGCGGAGCGAAGGCACCATGCCCGAAGCATGGCGAGCGAAGCGAGCCATGCGAGGAGACGCGGTGCACTAATTTGGGATCCTGGTCACTCTACGAAGAAAACGACACCAAAAATAAATAAATCCTCATGTCGACCTTTAGACCTGTCGACCTAGCACATGTCGACCTAGAAACCCTGTCGACTTTCCATCCATGTCGACCTAGTGACTGTCGACCTATAGTGGTCGACCTAGACATTGTCAATTTGATGAACCACACCCGCACCGACACCTGTTATGGTTTTAAGAGGTCTCTGGCCAGTGTCATGAGTTCCTGAGCCTTCTCCGTCGGGAAAAAAACCTTCTTCTGGTCTGTGTCCAGAATCATGCCCAGGAAGGGCAGACGCGTCGTAGGAATCAGCTGCGGCTTTGGAATATTCAGAATCCAGCCGTGCTGTTGTAACACTTCTCGAGAGCGTGCTACGCTGATCAGCAACTGCTCTCTGGACCTCGTCTTTATGAGGAGATCGTCCAAGTATGGGATAATTGTGACTCCTTGCTTTCGCAGGAGCACCATCATTTCTGCCATTACCTTGGTAAATATTCTCGGTGCCGTGGACAGACCAAACGGCAACGTCTGGAATTGGTAATGACAATCCTGTACCACAAATCTGAGGTACTCCTGATGAGGTGGATAAATGGGGACATGAAGGTAAGCATCCTTTATGTCCAGAGACACCATAAAATCCCCCTCCTCCAGGCTTGCGATGACCGCTCTGAGCGATTAAATCTTGAACTTGAACCTTTTCAGGTATATGTTCAGGGATTTTAAATTCAATATGGGTCTGACCGAAGCGTCCGGTTTCGGTACCACAAACATTGTCGAATAGTAACCCCTTCCCTGTTGAAGGAGGGGAACCTTTACCACCACCTGCTGGAGATACAATTTGTGCATTGCAGCTAACACTATTTCCCTCTCTATGGGGGAAGCTGGCAGGGCCGATTTGAGGTAACGGTGAGGGGGCATCACTTCGAATTCCAGCTTGTATCCCTGAGACACAATCTCTATAGCCCAGGGATCCACCTGAGAGTGAACCCACTTGTGGCTGAAATTTCGGAGACGTGCCCCCACCGGGCCTGGCTCCGCCTGTGGAGCCCCAGCGTCATGCGGTGGATTTAGTGGAAGCCGGGGAGGACTTCTGTTCCTGGGAACTAGCTGTATTGTGCAGCTTCTTTCCTCTACCCCTGCCTCTGGCAAGAAAGGACGCACCTCGGACTTTCTTGCCTTTTTGTGATCGAAAGGACTGCATTTGGTAATACGGTGCTCTCTTAGGTTGTGAGGGAAGATATGGCAAAAAATTTGACTTTCCAGCCGTAGCTGTGGAGACCAGGTCCGAGAGACCGTCCCCAAACAATTCCTCACCCTTGTAAGATAAAACCTCCATGTGCCTTTTTGAGTCGGCATCGCCTGTCCATTGCCGAGTCCACAGGACCCTTCTGGCAGAAATCGACATTGCATTTATTCTAGAGCCCAGTAGGCTAATGTCTCTTTGGGAATCTCTCACATATAGGACAGCGTCTTTTATATGCCCCAGGGTCAGTACTATAGTATCCTTGTCCAAGGTATCAAGTTCCTCAGATAAGGTATCTGTCCATGCTGCTACAGCACTACACATCCAGGCCGACGCAATTGCCGGCCTTAGTAGGGTACCTGAATGTGTATAAATGGACTTCAGGATACCCTCCTGCTTTCTATCCGCAGCATCTTTTAGGGTGGCCGTATCCTGTGACGGCAGGGCTACCCTCTTGGATAAGCATGTTAAAGCTTTGTCTACCCTAGGGGAGGATTCCCAGCGTAACCTGTCCGTTGGCGGGAAAGGATACGCCATAAGCATCCGTTTGGAAATCTGCAGTTTTCTATCTGGAGATTCCCAAGCCTTTTCACATAACTCATTTAACTCATGTGAAGGGGGGAAAGGTCACCTCTTGCCTTTTTTCCCCATACATATAAACCCTCTTGTCAGGGTCTGGGGTTTCCTCTGTGATGTGTAACACATCTTTCATTGCTATAATCATGTAGCGGATGGCTTTAGCCATTTTAGGCTGCAACTTTGCATCATCGCCATCGACACTGGAGTCAGAATCCGTGTCGATATCTGTGTCAACAATTTGGGATAGTGGGCGCTTCTGAGACCCTGACGGCCTCTGCGCTGTAGGATCAGGCATGGGTTGAGACCCTGACTGTCCCAAGGCTTCAGCTTTATCCAACCTTTTATGCAAGGAATTAACAGTATCATTTAAAACCTTCCACATATCCAATGTTAGAGATGAGCGCCTGAAATTTTTCGGGTTTTGTGTTTTGGTTTTGGGTTCGGTTCCGCGGCCGTGTTTTGGGTTCGAACGCGTTTTGGCAAAACCTCACCGAATTTTTTTTGTCGGATTCGGGTGTGTTTTGGATTCGGGTGTTTTTTTCAAAAAACACTAAAAAACAGCTTAAATCATAGAATTTGGGGGTCATTTTGATCCCAAAGTATTATTAACCTCAAAAACCATAATTTACACTCATTTTCAGTCTATTCTGAATACCTCACACCTCACAATATTATTTTTAGTCCTAAAATTTGCACCGAGGTCGCTGTGTGAGTAAGATAAGCGACCCTAGTGGCCGACACAAACACCGGGCCCATCTAGGAGTGGCACTGCAGTGTCACGCAGGATGTCCCTTCCAAAAAACCCTCCCCAAACAGCACATGACGCAAAGAAAAAAAGAGGCGCAATGAGGTAGCTGTGTGAGTAAGATTAGCGACCCTAGTGGCCGACACAAACACCGGGCCCATCTAGGAGTGGCACTGCAGTGTCACGCAGGATGGCCCTTCCAAAAAACCCTCCCCAAACAGCACATGACGCAAAGAAAAAAAGAGGCGCAATGAGGTAGCTGTGTGAGTAAGATTAGCGACCCTAGTGGCCGACACAAACACCGGGCCCATCTAGGAGTGGCACTGCAGTGTCACGCAGGATGTCCCTTCCAAAAAACCCTCCCCAAACAGCACATGACGCAAAGAAAAAAAGAGGCGCAATGAGGTAGCTGACTGTGTGAGTAAGATTAGCGACCCTAGTGGCCGACACAAACACCGGGCCCATCTAGGAGTGGCACTGCAGTGTCACGCAGGATGTCCCTTCCAAAAAACCCTCCCCAATCAGCACATGATGCAAAGAAAAAGAAAAGAAAAAAGAGGTGCAAGATGGAATTGTCCTTGGGCCCTCCCACCCACCCTTATGTTGTATAAACAAAACAGGACATGCACACTTTAACCAACCCATCATTTCAGTGACAGGGTCTGCCACACGACTGTGACTGATATGACGGGTTGGTTTGGACCCCCCCCAAAAAAGAAGCAATTAATCTCTCCTTGCACAAACTGGCTCTACAGAGGCAAGATGTCCACCTCATCTTCACCCTCCGATATATCACCGTGTACATCCCCCTCCTCACAGATTATCAATTCGTCCCCACTGGAATCCACCATCTCAGCTCCCTGTGTACTTTGTGGAGGCAATTGCTGCTGGTCAATGTCTCCGCGGAGGAATTGATTATAATTCATTTTAATGAACATCATCTTCTCCACATTTTCTGGATGTAACCTCGTACGCCGATTGCTGACAAGGTGAGCGGCGGCACTAAACACTCTTTCGGAGTACACACTTGTGGGAGGGCAACTTAGGTAGAATAAAGCCAGTTTGTGCAAGGGCCTCCAAATTGCCTCTTTTTCCTGCCAGTATAAGTACGGACTGTGTGACGTGCCTACTTGGATGCGGTCACTCATATAATCCTCCACCATTCTATCAATGTTGAGAGAATCATATGCAGTGACAGTAGACGACATGTCCGTAATCGTTGTCAGGTCCTTCAGTCCGGACCAGATGTCAGCATCAGCAGTCGCTCCAGACTGCCCTGCATCACCGCCAGCGGGTGGGCTCGGAATTCTGAGCCTTTTCCTCGCACCCCCAGTTGCGGGAGAATGTGAAGGAGGAGATGTTGACAGGTCGCGTTCCGCTTGACTTGACAATTTTGTCACCAGCAGGTCTTTCAACCCCAGCAGACTTGTGTCTGCCGGAAAGAGAGATCCAAGGTAGGCTTTAAATCTAGGATCGAGCACGGTGGCCAAAATGTAGTGCTCTGATTTCAACAGATTGACCACCCGTGAATCCTTGTTAAGCGAATTAAGGGCTGCATCCACAAGTCCCACATGCCTAGCGGAATCGCTCCCTTTTAGCTCCTTCTTCAATGCCTCCAGCTTCTTCTGCAAAAGCCTGATGAGGGGAATGACCTGACTCAGGCTGGCAGTGTCTGAACTGACTTCACGTGTGGCAAGTTCAAAGGGCATCAGAACCTTGCACAACGTTGAAATCATTCTCCACTGCACTTGAGACAGGTGCATTCCACCTCCTATATCGTGCTCAATTGTATAGGCTTGAATGGCCTTTTGCTGCTCCTCCAACCTCTGAAGCATATAGAGGGTTGAATTCCACCTCGTTACCACTTCTTGCTTCAGATGATGGCAGGGCAGGTTCAGTAGTTTTTGGTGGTGCTCCAGTCTTCTGTACGTGGTGCCTGTACGCCGAAAGTGTCCCGCAATTTTTCTGGCCACCGACAGCATCTCTTGCACGCCCCTGTCGTTTTTTAAAAAATTCTGCACCACCAAATTCAAGGTATGTGCAAAACATGGGACGTGCTGGAATTTGCCCATATTTAATGCACACACAATATTGCTGGCGTTGTCCGATGCCACAAATCCACAGGAGAGTCCAATTGGGGTAAGCCATTCCGCGATGATCTTCCTCAGTTGCCGTAAGAGGTTTTCAGCTGCGTGCGTATTCTGGAAACCGGTGATACAAAGCGTAGCCTGCCTAGGAAAGAGTTGGCGTTTGCGAGATGCTGCTACTGGTGCCGCCGCTGCTGTTCTTGCGGCGGGAGTCCATACATCTACCCAGTGGGCTGTCACAGTCATATAGTCCTGACCCTGCCCTGCTCCACTTGTCCACATGTCCGTGGTTAAGTGGACATTGGGTACAGCTGCATTTTTTAGGACACTGGTGACTCTTTTTCTGAGGTCTGTGTACATTTTCGGTATCGCCTGCCTAGAGAAATGGAACCTAGATGGTATTTGGTACCGGGGACACAGTACCTCCAACAAGTCTCTAGTTGGCTCTGCAGTAATGATGGATACCGGAACCACGTTTCTCACCACCCAGGATGCCAAGGCCTCAGTTATCCGCTTTGCAGTAGGATGACTGCTGTGATATTTCATCTTCCTCGCAAAGGACTGTTGAACAGTCAATTGCTTACTGGAAGTAGTACAAGTGGGCTTACGACTTCCCCTCTGGGATGACCATCGACTCCCAGCGGCAACAACAGCAGCGCCAGCAGCAGTAGGCGTTACACGCAAGGATGCATCGGAGGAATCCCAGGCAGGAGAGGACTCGTCAGAATTGCCAGTGACATGGCCTGCAGGACTATTGGCATTCCTGGGGAAGGAGGAAATTGACACTGAGGGAGTTGGTGGGGTGGTTTGCGTGAGCTTGGTTACAAGAGGAAGGGATTTACTGGTCAGTGGACTGCTTCCGCTGTCACCCAAAGTTTTTGAACTTGTCACTGACTTATTATGAATGCGCTGCAGGTGACGTATAAGGGAGGATGTTCCGAGGTGGTTAACGTCCTTACCCCTACTTATTACAGCTTGACAAAGGGAACACACGGCTTGACACCTGTTGTCCGCATTTCTGGTGAAATACCTCCACACCGAAGAGCTGATTTTTTTGGTATTTTCACCTGGCATGTCAACGGCCATATTCCTCCCACGGACAACAGGTGTCTCACCGGGTGCCTGACTTAAACAAACCAACTCACCATCAGAATCCTCCTGGTCAATTTCCTCCCCAGCGCCAGCAACACCCATATCCTCCTCATCCTGGTGTACTTCAACACTGACATCTTCAATCTGACTATCAGGAACTGGACTGCGGGTGCTCCTTCCAGCACTTGCAGGGGGCGTGCAAATGGTGGAAGGCGCATGCTCTTCACGTCCAGTGTTGGGAAGGTCAGGCATCGCAACCGACACAATTGGACTCTCCTTGTGGATTTGGGATTTCGAAGAATGCACAGTTCTTTGCTGTGCTGCTTTTGCCAGCTTGAGTCTTTTCATTTTTCTAGCGAGAGGCTGAGTGCTTCCATCCTCATGTGAAGCTGAACCACTAGCCATGAACATAGGCCAGGGCCTCAGCCGTTCCTTGCCACTCCGTGTGGTAAATGGCATATTGGCAAGTTTACGCTTCTCCTCCGACAATTTTATTTTAGGTTTTGGAGTCCTTTTTTTTCTGATATTTGGTGTTTTGGATTTGACATGCTCTGTACTATGACATTGGGCATCGGCCTTGGCAGACGACGTTGCTGGCATTTCATCGTCTCGGCCATGACTAGTGGCAGCAGCTTCAGCACGAGGTGGAAGTGGATCTTGATCTTTCCCTAATTTTGGAACCTCAACATTTTTGTTCTCCATATTTTAATAGGCACAACTAAAAGGCACCTCAGGTAAACAATGGAGATGGATACTAGTATACAATTATGGACTGCCTGCCGACTGCAGACACAGAGGTAGCCACAGCCGTGAACTACCGTACTGTACTGTGTCTGCAGCTAATATAGACTGGTTGATAAAGAGAAGATGTCTATGTAACTATGTATGTATAAAGAAGACTGAAAAAAATCCACGGTTAGGTGGTATACAATTATGGACGGACTGCCTGCCGAGTGCAGACACAGAGGTAGCCACAGCCGTGAACTACCGTACTGTACTGTGTCTGCAGCTAATATAGACTGGTTGATAAAGAGAAGATGTCTATGTAACTATGTATGTATAAAGAAGAATGAAAAAAAACCACGGTTAGGTGGTATACAATTATGGACGGACTGCCTGCCGAGTGCAGACACAGAGGTAGCCACAGCCGTGAACTACCGTACTGTACTGTGTCTGCAGCTAATATAGACTGGTTGATAAAGAGAAGATGTCTATGTAACTATGTACGTATAAAGAAGAATGAAAAAAATCCACGGTTAGGTGGTATTACAATTATGGACGGACTGCCTGCCGAGTGCAGAGACACAGAGGTAGCCACAGCCGTGAACTACCGTACTGTGTCTGCTGCGACTGGATGATAAATTATATAAAAAATATATATATATCACTACTGCAGCCGGACAGGTATATATTATATAATGACGGACCTGCTGGACACTGTCTGTCAGCAGAATGAGTTTTATTTTTATAGAATAAAAAAAAAAAAAACACACAAGTGAAGTCACACGACGAGTGTTTAACTTTTTCAGGCAATCACAATATAAGTATACTACTAACTATACTGGTGGTCAGTGTGGTCAGGTCACTGGTCAGTCACACTGGCAGTGGCACTCCTGCAGCAAAAGTGTGCACTGTTTAATTTTAATATAATATGTACTCCTGGCTCCTGCTATAACCTATAACTGGCACTGCAGTAGTGCTCCCCAGTCTCCCCCACAATTATAAGCTGTGTGAGCTGAGCAGTCAGACAGATATATATAATATTATATATAGATAATAGATGATGCAGCACACTGGCCTGAGCCTGAGCAGTGCACACAGATATGGTATGTGACTGACTGAGTCACTGTGTGTATCGCTTTTTTCAGGCAGAGAACGGATATATTAAATAAACTGCACTGTGTGTCTGGTGGTCACTCACTATATAATATATTATGTACTCCTGGCTCCTGCTATAACCTATAACTGGCACTGCAGTAGTGCTCCCCAGTCTCCCCCACAATTATAAGCTGTGTGAGCTGAGCAGTCAGACAGATATATATAATATTATATATAGATAATAGATGATGCAGCACACTGGCCTGAGCCTGAGCAGTGCACACAGATATGGTATGTGACTGACTGAGTCACTGTGTGTATCGCTTTTTTCAGGCAGAGAACGGATATATTAAATAAACTGCACTGTGTGTCTGGTGGTCACTCACTATATAATATATTATGTACTCCTGGCTCCTGCTATAACCTATAACTGGCACTGCAGTAGTGCTCCCCAGTCTCCCCCACAATTATAAGCTGTGTGAGCTGAGCAGTCAGACAGATATATATAATATTATATATAGATAATAGATGATGCAGCACACTGGCCTGAGCCTGAGCAGTGCACACAGATATGGTATGTGACTGACTGAGTCACTGTGTGTATCGCTTTTTTCAGGCAGAGAACGGATATATTAAATAAACTGCACTGTGTGTCTGGTGGTCACTCACTATATAATATATTATGTACTCCTGGCTCCTGCTATAACCTATAACTGGCACTGCAGTAGTGCTCCCCAGTCTCCCCCACAATTATAAGCTGTGTGAGCTGAGCAGTCAGACAGATATATATAATATTATATATAGATAATAGATGATGCAGCACACTGGCCTGAGCCTGAGCAGTGCACACAGATATGGTATGTGACTGACTGAGTCACTGTGTGTATCGTTTTTTTCAGGCAGAGAACGGATATATTAAATAAACTGCACTGTGTGTCTGGTGGTCACTCACTATATAATAAGAATTTACTTACCGATAATTCTATTTCTCGGAGTCCGTAGTGGATGCTGGGGTTCCTGAAAGGACCATGGGGAATAGCGGCTCCGCAGGAGACAGGGCACAAAAAAGTAAAGCTTTTACCAGATCAGGTGGTGTGCACTGGCTCCTCCCCCTATGACCCTCCTCCAGACTCCAGTTAGGTACTGTGCCCGGACGAGCGTACACAATAAGGGAGGCAATTTGAATCCCGGGTAAGACTCATACCAGCCACACCAATCACACCGTACAACTTGTGATCTAAACCCAGTTAACAGTATGATAACAGAAAGAGCCTCTTAAAGATGGCTCCTTAACAATATAACCCGAATTTGTTAACAATAACTATGTACAGCATTGCAGATAATCCGCACTTGGGATGGGCGCCCAGCATCCACTACGGACTCCGAGAAATAGAATTATCGGTAAGTAAATTCTTATTTTCTCTATCGTCCTAAGTGGATGCTGGGGTTCCTGAAAGGACCATGGGGATTATACCAAAGCTCCCAAACGGGCGGGAGAGTGCGGATGACTCTGCAGCACCGAATGAGAGAATTCCAAGTCCTCTTTTGCCAGGGTATCAAATTTGTAGAATTTTACAAACGTGTTTTTCCCCCGACCACGTAGCTGCTCGGCAGAATTGTAATGCCGAGACCCCTCGGGCAGCCGCCCAAGATGAGCCCACCTTCCTTGTGGAATGGGCCTTAACAGATTTAGGCTGTGGCAGGCCTGCCACAGAATGAGCAAGTTGAATTGTGTTACAATTCCAACGAGCAATCGTCTGCTTAGAAGCAGGGGCACCCAACTTGTTGGGTGCATATAGTATCAACAGCGAGTCAGATTTTCTGACTTCAGCCGTCCTTGAAATGTATATTTTTAAGGCTCTGACAACGTCCAACAACTTGGAGTCCTCCAAGTCGCCAGTGGCCGCAGGCACCACAATAGGTTGGTTCAGGTGAAACGCTGATACCACCTTAGGGAGAAAATGCGGACGAGTCCTCAGTTCTGCCCTATCCGAATGGAAGATTAGATAAGGGCTTTTATAAGATAAAGCCGCCAATTCAGATACTCTCCTGGCGGAAGCCAGGGCCAGTAACATAGTCACTTTCCATGTGAGATATTTAAAATCCACCTTTTTCAATGGTTCAAACCAATGGGATTTGAGGAAATCTAAAACTACATTTAGATCCCACGGTGCCACCGGAGGCACCACAGGAGGCTGTATATGCAGTACTCCTTTAACAAAAGTCTGTACCTCAGGAACTGAGGCCAATTCTTTTTGGAAGAATATTGACAGGGCCGAAATTTGAACCTTAATAGATCTCAATTTGAGACCCATAGACAATCCTGATTGTAGGAAATGTAGGAAACGACCCAGTTGAAATTCCTCCGTCGGAACACTCCGATCCTCGCACCACGCGACATATTTTCGCCAAATGCGGTGATAATGTTTCGCGGTGACTTCCTTCCTTGCCTTAATCAAGGTAGGAATGACTTCTTCTGGAATGCCTTTCCCTTTTAGGATCTGGCGTTCAACCGCCATGCCGTCAAACGCAGCCGCGGTAAGTCTTGAAAGAGACAGGGACCCTGTTGTAGCAGGTCCCTTCTCAGAAGTAGAGGGCACGGGTCGTCCGTGACCAACTCTTGAAGTTCCGGGTACCAAGTCCTTCTTGGCCAATCCGGAGCCACTAGTATTGTTCTTACTCCTCCTCACCGTATAATCTTCAATACCTTTGGTATGAGAGGCAGAGGAGGAAACACATATACTGATTTGTACACCCAAGGTGTTACCAGTGCGTCCACAGCTATTGCCTGTGGATCTCTTGACCTGGCGCAATACTTGTCCAGTTTCTTGTTGAGGCGAGACGCCATCATGTCTACCATTGGTCTTTCCCAACAGTTTATTAGCATGTGGAAGACTTCTGGATGAAGACCCCCCTCTCCCGGGTGAATATCGTGTCTGCTGAGGAAATCTGCTTCCCAGTTGTACACGCCCGGGAAGAACACTGCTGACAGTGCTATTACGTGATTCTCCGCCCAGCGAAGAATCTTGGCAGCTTCTGCCATTGCACTCCTGCTTCTTGTGCCGCCCTGTCTGTTTACATGGGCGACCGCCGTGATGTTGTCCGACTGAATCAACACCGGTTTTCCTTGCAGGAGTGGTTCCGCCTGGCTTAGAGCATTTTAGATTGCTCTTAGTACCAGAATGTTTATGTGAAGAGACTTTTCCAGGTTCGTCCATACCCCCTGGAAGTTTCTTCCTTGTGTGACTGCTCCCCAACCTCTCAGGCTGGCGTCCGTGGTCACCAGGATCAAATCCTGTATGCCGAATCTGCGGCCCTCCAATAGATGAGCCTTTTGCAACCACCACAGAAGATATACCCTTGTCCTTGGCGACAGGGTTATTCGCAGGTGCATCTGAGGATGCGACCCTGACCATTTGTCCAACAGATCCCTTTGGAAAATTCTTGCATGGAATCTGCCGAATGGAATTGCTTCGTAAAAAGCCACCATTTTTCCCAGGACTCTTGTGCATTGATGTACAGACACCTTTCCTGGTTTTAGGAGGTTCCTGACAGGTCGGATAACTCCTTGGCTTTTTCCTCGGGAAGAAAAACCTTTTTCTGAACCGTGTCCAGAATCATCCCTAGGAACAGCAGACGTATCGTCGGAAAACAGCTGCGATTCTTGGAATATTTAGAATCCAGTCGTGCCGTCGAAGAACTACTTTAGATAGTGCTCTTCCGACCTCCAACTGTTCTCTGGGACTTGCCCTTTTTAGGTCGTGCAAGTAAGGGATAATTTAGATGCCTTTTTTCTTTGAAGAAACATCTTTTCGGCCATTACCTTGGTAAAAAGGCCCGGGGTGCCGTGGATAATTCAAACGGCATCGTCTGAAACTGATATTGACAGTTCTGTACCACGAACCAGAGGTACCCTTGATGAGAAGGACAAAATTTGGACATGGAGGTAATCCTTGATGTCCAGGGACACCATATAGTCCCCTTTTTTCCGGTTCGCTATCACTGCTCTGAGTGACTTTATCTCGATTTGAACCTTTTATGTAAGTGTTCAAAACATTTTAGATTTAGACTATGTGTCACCAAGCCGTCTGGCTTCAGTACCACAATATAGTGTGGAAAAATAATACCCTTTTCCTTGTCGTAGGAGGGGTACTTTGATTATCACCTGCTGGATATACAGCTTGTGAATTGTTTCCAATGCTGCCTCCCTGTCGGAGGGAGCCGTTGGTAAAGCAGACTTCAGGAACCTGCGAGGAGAAGATGTCTCGACTCTCCAATCTTTACCCCTGGGATAATACTCGTACGATCTAGGGGTCAACTTGCGAGTGATCCCACTGCGCCCTGAGACTCTTGAGACTACCCCCCCACCTTGAGTCCGCTTGCACGGCCCCAGCGTCATGCTGAGGACTTGGCAGACGCGGTGGAGGGCTTCTTTTCCTGGGAAGGGGCTGCCTGCTGCAGTCTACTTCCCTTACCTCTATGTCTGGGCAGATATGACTGGCCTTTTGCCTGCATGCCCTCATGGGAAAGGAAAGATTGAGGCTGAAAAGACGGTGTCTTTTTTAGCTGAGATGTAACTTGGGGTAAAAAAGGTTGGATTTCCCAGCTGTTGCTGTGGTCCCCAGGTCCGATGGACCGACCCCCAAATAACTCCTTCCCTTTATACAGCAATACTTCCATCTGCCGTATGGGATCTGTATCACGTGACCACTGTCGTGTCCCTGACATCTTCTGGGAGATATGGACAACGCACTTATCTTGATGCCAGAGAGCAAATATCCCTCTGTGCATCTCACATACATATATATAGAATGCATCCTATTAAATGCTCTACATGAATAAAATATTTTCAGTCAGGGAATCCGACCAAGCCAACCCAGCACTGCATCTCCAGGCTGATGGCGATCGCTGGTCGCAGTATAACCACCGTATGTGTGTATATACTTTTTAGGATATTTTTCCAGCTTCCTATCAGCTGGCTCCTTGAGGGCGGCCGTATCTGGAGACGGTAACGCCACTTGATAAGCGTGTGAGCGCCTTATCACCCTAAGGGGTGTTTCCCAACGTACCCTAATTTCTGGCGGGAAAGGGTATAACGCCAATATTTGCTATCGGGGTAACCCTACGCATCATCACACACTTCATTTTATTTTATCTGATTCAGGAAAAACTACAGGTAGTTTTTTCACTCCCACATAATACCCTTTCTTGTGGTACTTGTAGTATCAGAAACACGTAACACCTCCTTCATTGCCCTTAACGTGTGGCCCTAATGAGAAATACGTTTGTTTATTCACCGTCGACACTGTATTCAGTGTCCGTGTCTGTGTCTGTGTCGACCGACTGAGGTAAATGGGCGTTTTTTAAAACCCCTGACGGTGTTTCTGAGACGCCTGGACCGGTCCTAATAGATTGTCGGCCGTCTCATGTCGTCAACCGACCTTGCAGCGTGTTGACATTCTCACGTAATTCTCTAAATAAGCCATCCATTCCGGTGTCGACTCCCTAGAGAGTGACATCCCCATTACAGGCAATTTCTCCGCCTCCTCACCAACATCGTCCTCATACATGTCGACACACACGTACCGACACACAGCACACACACCGGGAATGCTCTGACAGAGGACAGGACCCACTAGCCCTTTGGGGAGACAGAGGGAGAGTCTGCCAGCACACACCAAAAACGCTATAATTTTATAGGGACAACCTTATATAAGTGTTTCTCCCTTATAGCATCTTTTATATATATACAATATCGCCAAAATCAGTGCCCCCCCTCTCTGTTTTAACCCTGTTTCTGTAGTGCAGTGCAGGGGAGAGCCTGGGAGCCTTCTCTCCAGCTTTTCTGTGAGAGAAAATGGCGCTGTGTGCTGAGGAGATAGGCCCCGCCCCTTTTTCGGCGGGCTCGTCTCCCGCTATTTTTGAAGTTAGGCAGGGGTTAAATATCTCCATATAGCCTCTGTGGGCTATATGTGAGGTATTTTTTGCCTCTAATAAGGTTTTTATTTGCCTCTCAGAGCGCCCCCCCCAGCGCTCTGCACCCTCAGTGACTGTTGTGTGAAGTGTGCTGAGAGGAAAATGGCGCACAGCTGCAGTGCTGTGCGCTACCTTTATGAAGACTCAGGAGTCTTCAGCCGCCGATTTTGGACCTCTTCTCTCTTCAGCGTCTGCAAGGGGGCCGGCGGCGCGGCTCCGGTGACCATCCAGGCTGTACCTGTGATCGTCCCTCTGGAGCTAGTGTCCAGTAGCCAAGCAGCAAATCCACTCTGCACGCAGGTGAGTTCACTACTTCTCCCCTAAGTCCCTCGTTGCAGTGATCCTGTTGCCAGCAGGACTCACTGTAAAGTAAAAAACCTAAGCTAAACTTTCTCTAAGCAGCTCTTTAGGAGAGCCACCTAGATTGCACCCTTCTCGTTCGGGCACAAAATCTAACTGGAGTCTGGAGGAGGGTCATAGGGGGAGGAGCCAGTGCACACCACCTGATCTGGTAAAAGCTTTACTTTTTTGTGCCCTGTCTCCTGCGGAGCCGCTATTCCCCATGGTCCTTTCAGGAACCCCAGCATCCACTTAGGACGATAGAGAAAATATATTATGTACTCCTGGCTCCTGCTATAACCTATAACTGGCACTGCAGTAGTGCTCCCCAGTCTCCCCCACAATTATAAGCTGTGTGAGCTGAGCAGTCAGACAGATATATATAATATTATATATAGATAATAGATGATGCAGCACACTGGCCTGAGCCTGAGCAGTGCACACAGATATGGTATGTGACTGACTGAGTCACTGTGTGTATCGCTTTTTTCAGGCAGAGAACGGATATATTAAATAAACTGCACTGTGTGTCTGGTGGTCACTCACTATATAATATATTATGTACTCCTGGCTCCTGCTATAACCTATAACTGGCACTGCAGTAGTGCTCCCCAGTCTCCCCCACAATTATAAGCTGTGTGAGCTGAGCAGTCAGACAGATATATATAATATTATATATAGATAATAGATGATGCAGCACACTGGCCTGAGCCTGAGCAGTGCACACAGATATGGTATGTGACTGAGTCACTGTGTGCTGTGTATCGCTTTTTTCAGGCAGAGAACGGATTATAAAGTAAACTGCACTGTCCTCACTAGTAAACTCTCTCCACTCAGTCTCTACACTTCTACAGTAAACAGTACTCCTCCTAGTCAGCTCCAGTAAATCTCTCTCAGTCTCTTATAATCTAAATGGAGAGGACGCCAGCCACGTCCTCTCCCTATCAATCTCAATGCACGTGTGAAAATGGCGGCGACGCGCGGCTCCTTATATAGAATCCGAGTCTCGCGATAGAATCCGAGCCTCGCGAGAATCCGACAGCGTCATGATGACGTTCGGGCGCGCTCGGGTTAACCGAGCAAGGCGGGAAGATCCGAGTCGCTCGGACCCGTGAAAAAAAACATGAAGTTCTGGCGGGTTCGGATTCAGAGAAACCGAACCCGCTCATCTCTAATATCCATCCAATCGGGTGTCGGCGGCGACCCCACATTCATTTGTACCCGCTCTGTTTCCACATAGCCTTCCTCGTCAAACATGCTGACACAAGCGTACCGACACACCACACACAGAGGGGATGCTCTATTTGAAGACAGTTCCCCCACAAGGCTTTTTGGAGAGACAGAGAGAGAGTATGCCAGCACACACCCCAGCGCTATATGACCCAGGAATCACACAGTAACTTAGTGTTAACCTAGTAGCTGCTGTATATACTGTTTTTGCGCCAAATTTATGTGCCCCCCCTCTTTTTACCCTCTTTCTACCGTGATTCTGCAGGGGAGAGCCTGGGGAGCTTCCTCTCAGCGGAGCTGTGGAGAGAAAATGGCGCTGGTGAGTGCTGAGGAAGAAGCCCCGCCCCCTCAGCGGCGGGCTTCTGTCCCGCGTTTTGTGTGTAAAATAATGGCGGGGGCTCATGCATATATACAGTGCCCAACTGTATATATGCTGCTTTTTGCCAAGAGGTTCCCAATTGCTGCCCAGGGCGCCCCCCCCTGCACCATACAGTGACCGGAGTGTGTGGGTTTAGTGTGGGAGCAATGGCGCACAGCTGCAGTGCTGTGCGCTACCTCATATGAAGACTGGAGTCTTCTGCCGCCGATTTCGAAGTCTTCTTACTTCTCACGCCGGCTTCTGTCTTCTGGCTCTACGAGGGGGACGGCGGCGCGGCTCCGGGATCGGACGACCAAGGGTGCGTTCCTGTGTACGATCCCTCTGGAGCTAATGGTGTCCATTAGCCTAAGAAGCAGGACCTATCTTCTAGTGAGTAGGGCTGCTTCTCTCCCCTCAGTCCCACGTAGCAGAGAGTCTGTTGCCAGCAGATCTCTCTGAAAATAAAAAATCCTAACAAAATACTTTCTTTTTAGCAAGCTCAGGAGAGCTCACTAAGGTGCACCCAGCTCGTCCGGGCACAGATTCAAACTGAGGTCTGGAGGAGGGACAGAGGGAGGAGCCAGTGCACACCAGTATCCTAATTCTTTCTTAGAGTGCCCTGTCTCCTGCGGAGCCCGTCTATTCCCCATGGTCCTTACGGAGTCCCCAGCATCCACTAGGACGTTAGAGAAATCACACTCATCATTTAACATAACCAATAGCCCTGCTTTCCCATAATGCATTTTGGCACCTTTTGTGCCTAAACAGTGGTCTATATTACTGGGCTGTAACAGAAGTGAACTGTTGCAATGCACTTGATTATTGTCTGTAGTGCCAATTCAGAGCTGGAAGCAAGCAGAGAAAGGAGTAGCTTTGCACCTGGACATAACATGTTGCAATGCATATGTATTTTTTTTATTTTTGCGTGTGGGATGAATATATTCTGCGCTTGCATGTATCCCACAAATACTGGGCAGATTTATTCTTTAACTACGATTTACATGTAAGCTAGGACGCACCCCTGTAAATCTCTGCCCCACCTGCAGTGCAGCATGGTTTTGCTCAAGTGCAATTTCTTGGTTTTGCTTCTGTCTCTGAATCACCTCCTGTTATGTTACAGAGGAAGGGGGAAATATTTATTTTGTTAGCAGCTAACAAAGCGTCCCCATCATCCATTTTTCCCACGTATCGAAAAGAACTGACATTTTATTATTCAAGTATAAACCACAACAAAAAAATAAATAAAAATAATGTTGGTACCATTGCCAAAAGGACAAGGGGGACGAAAAAGGAATTTTTCATATTAAGGGGAAGATTTAACAACTCTTGGAGAGATAAAGTACCATCCAATCAGCTCCTGTCATGTTACAGCCTGTTTGAAAAATGACAAAAGCTGATTGGCTGTTACATTCTCTCTCTCAAAGCTTTGATAAATCTCCACATAAGTGTTTTCAATGCTATTTTGTTACATAAGGGTGTTGGAATATCTCCTTCCAGTGACTACTCGTCTATTGATATACAATAAACAATTTGCCAGTTCTGCTTGTTATAACACAATGGGAAGTGGAGATATATGAATCTAGCCATATGTGCAGAGGATTCCTGGTAAACCTGTCACTCGGCAGCATTGCGGAAGCCAGAATATGAGCACTGTAAGGTAAGTACCACCACAAACTACATGTTTAATTCAAGGGAAGGAACAGATTCATGATTTTATTGAGCTCTGCAATTAGTAATAAATAATTCAGTAATAAACAGGTTTTGTTACATAGTATATATTATTGTCCAATACCAGGTTTATTCAGCGCACAAGTAGCTCAGTCAATAGGAGCAGTAATGTATTTCTTGGGGGAAGAACAGTAAACCTAGTCCATAACGAAACAGTGACGGGAGCTTGGAAATGGACAAGCATGTAACAGCTACTCATGGTCAGAGGTCAGACATAACACAATAGCAGGTCAGTATTGTAGATTCAATCTTTTAAAGTAGTAACAAAATTGATCCGAGTACAAGGGAACACAGCCGCCCAACGCTTCCCTACTGAATATAACGGTGGGTGGAAATAGCATGATTAGGCTGTGGATCCATCCATTACAGTTCCCAAACACTGATAAAGCATTAGAGGACAAATATACACTTGTTTATGCTATACTTTCTTATTCTTTTTTAAACCATGAGTAGAAAGTATGATGCTGATGCAACATTTATTTCAGGGAACGTTCCCATTTATTAATGCCAGATGTTCTACATGAATTGCTTTGTCAAGGGTTCTTTGTTAGATCGTACCCAGCACAGGGGAATATATATGTGTATAGGCTTAGTATTTATTATCCCCGTGTATAAGGTATTAGCAATTACTGTCACTTCACTGGAATATTTCTAGTCCTATACGAATCTGGCCATGCCCCCAGTGCTGTCACATCACTTGCCACTACACCATAGCTACAAGCTCCCAGAGTGTGAGAGGCTTATCGCAGCTCAGTAAGACCAGACCAAAGCTCTTCAAGGATATAGATTACAGGGCTCTAGAGAGTGGGGAGCACTCCAAGCAGACTTAATGTGCAATCAGAGCCACTACACAGGATTAACATGGATCATATTCCAAAAACCTTTGTTCAATTTAATGGGCCCCCAATCCTACAGAGATTCCATTTTCCATTTGTTCATGATGTTTATAGCAGGTGCCTGGCTCAATGGTCCTGTAGGAGTTCTGTATTTCAGAAGGAATCAATGGACCTTATATGTGGTCTTTAGCCACTAATTTCTGTTTCACCTCCATCGAGTTAGAATATCACATTTTACACCTTATAACTATATACTATCCGGCAAACAGAGATGATTGAGGTTTGGCGTGACATCAATGGGGCTATTGGTCTGACAATAGTCAGAGAGCAACTACACTAGAGACGCACTTCATCTGCAAATCTCTCATCGCTTGTACGTGAAGATAGCATAAGCCAGTGCCTACCGTATACTAGGTACAACCCAACTTTTTTATATATTCACCAGTATGCATAGAGTGCCAGAAGACGCTATGTCCTTTACTGACGCGTGAAAGTCTGAGTCAATCAGTGTATTTACCAGTGACACATCAATGGCAAGGTCTGAAAAAGCCAACTGACTGCCTCCATACACAAGACAAACCCAACCCACAGGCTGATAGAATCTGTTTTATTATTAATATTATTATCATTATTTAACAGATAAACTAAAAGAAGCCAACAGTATCATTCCACCCCAATAAGGGGCGAGCACCCAGCATTCCTCCTGACAAGGGAGATGGGAATGGCTGATGTCCACAGCAGGTGGTGAAGATGGGAGACTGCATGTAGTCTCCTCTGTGCTCTGGCAGCCCGTCCCACCCATATCTCACCCCACTCAGGTGCTTTTAACATTCCTCAAAAGCCACGGCAAAATAAAATAGAAAATGCAAATATTTTCTCTTAATAGGATAATAGAATTAAGCCAGAAACGGCAGTGCCACCCATAAAAAGAAAGGGGAAAAAAGACAAAAACAAAGAGAAGAGGAGTTGGGGGGGGAAAGAAAAGAAATGTTAAGAAAAAAAAATTCTCAAGACACAAATAAAATAAGGTGATACTCGGTGCAACGTCCTGCTAAAGATAAGAGCGAGGTCTGCATCCCTTCAGGCTGGGGTAGTACAGGCATGGTCCTCCCCACCTCCAAAACTGGCAGCGTAGTTCCTATAACCTCATTTCCCCTGTGCTTTGAGCCGGAAAGTTAGCCAGCTCTTTATAGGGGAGTCAGGGCACGCTGTGAGGGGCAGTGGAAGGAGAGGAAGTGGGATTTTTTGGGGAGGGGGACTCATCTCTCCTTAACGTGATTCTGTGCCCCTCCTGTAGCCCCTGCTGCTTCCCTGCTGTCCTCGGAGAAGAGCATCTCAGACAGGTCATCCAGGATTGCAGTCTCCTTGGGGTCCAGTAGGTTAAACTCCCGTACAAAGAGCAGGAAGTGAATAAAGAGAGTGTTTAAGTGTCCGTGTAGCTCCATGGCGACAATCTCCTTGAAATGAGCCGAGTAAATATGAGCAATAACATGAAATAGGTATCTGCAGATCTTCTTTACCAAGGACTCGAAGGAGCTGGGAAATTCCCTGCCTGTGCAATGGATAGAAAACAAGTCAATGTATGATGAAATGCAGGACAAACTCCATAAACATTATATATAAATACACCCATAAACAGGATATAATATATTACATACACACACAGCCCTGCAGTGCAAATATAGGATAGCCATATCAAGGCAGCTGCTTTCCACTGTTTGCCACCCAGCACCCTCTCACTCTATGACCCTGGCATCAATGATGAAGGAACTGCAGGTCTCTCATTTCCTCCTAACTTGTACATCCCTATGTCCAGCTTTCATTTCTCAACTGTCTAAAACTTTTGGCAGCCAAACCCAAAGGTCATTAATCTGTCAATATTTCTAGACACGTGTAGCCCGTAACTGGTTGGTCACCTCATCTAAATGTTTAGCTCCTTTGGTTTAAAAGGCACCAATGTACCATGGTTTTATCTTCTTTGTACCAGTTTCCACTACAAGCTCTACTACCAAAGGCACTCAACTAAAAAGGTGTCCACATCACTGCACCACCCTATAATGCATCACTGTCTATACACCAGTATCCAAATGCCCCTCTCCGACCTGCCAATAAACGTTTCTAATCATTGTTCCTTACCATTGTTCCCCCATTCCCAACTTCAAGGTCCTTCTCTCTCATGCTGCGTCTAGGCCAAACAGGTTTAAATTCCTATTGGCCACTGCCACACCTACCCACTATCAATTCAGTCATTTTTTTCCTTGTTCCACTATTACCTTAGTCATGGGGACCCATATCCTTGAGAAAGGCAGTGATGCTTTGACACCAAGGTAACTCATCCTCAGCCACTGAGGTGACATCAGGACAAGAAGCCTCATCAGAACTTGGCCAAGCCAGCGCAGGGCCCATGGTGCAGATGAGTTTTTTGCATATTTTTACCAACCAGACAAGTCTGTTTATAAGCACGGCTGAGCTTTCTATCTAATTCAGCCACCTAACAGTCACTGCAGGGCTATATGGGTTCATGAAAAGTCATGGGGCATCAGATAGACTATCCACTGCTTCTGTTTGTCTTTGGATAGTTACCGGTTACAGCAGCACAGATTTGAATCTGCACTCCAAGACCCTTTTCTCAGCAGTCGCATTCCTGATCTCCAGGCATCCTTACCTATGCCCTAATGCTTGCACCCCATCTGTCTCACCGATGATATGGCAGTTTAACCTCTGTGAACAGTGTTTAATATTGCATAGTCTTCACTCTGAGTTGTTTTAGCAGAGTATCGTACCTTGCACCATTTTTAAAGGGCAAAATGATGTCTTACTAAAAACAGGTTGGGGAAGGCCCAGCACTTACACCCCCACTTACGATTCTGACTAGGGCTCCCCTCTCCTTTTCGGGCACGTGTCTTCTGCCCCCGTATTCCTGCACCCTGCCCGCTTCCTGGTGGGATCACTATTACATGTTGTTCTGCTGATCCATTGTGCATATGACAGACTAAGGGGTCTATGTACCTTGGAGAGAGATTAAGTGTGACTGAGATAAAGTACCAACAAACCAGCTCCTAATGCTGTGTACACACTGGCCGATAAATCAGCCATTCAAGCGAACGGCCGACATATCATGGGCCCATCGGGGAGTGTGAACCCCAGATTTGTCAGAAGGACATATTGCGTTGGCTGTGCAGTACAGCTGATGGCCAATATATCTGCAGATATACTGTATATTGGGCCATTTGGCAGTGTATACAAGCGGTCCGCCCGTACACTTGCTGCGGGAGCTGACGTCACAGCTGGTCAGGCAAATTAAAATGTCTGCCCAGCTGGGAGACCGGCCGATTGGTATGTGTGTACACTTACCTTGATCGGCCGCTCAGTTGGCACGAAGGCGGGTCTGCCGACGTGCGAGTCAGTCAGGTTTGTACCCAACTAAACTGTCATTTTTCAAACACAGCCTGTAACATGGAAGTTAGGAGCAAATTTGCTGGGACTTTATCTCTCTCCAAGGTTTAGTACATAGACACCTAAGGGCCTGATTCAAATCTGTATGCAAACCATAAGGTTTATGTACAAATCCAATGGTTTGTGGTCTGCGCATGCACAGAATGTGTCCTACAATATTGCTCTTGAAAACAGGTGATGTGTCACTCGGCTGTCCGGATCCTACGGCCAGTCTGAGTAAGCTTTGGCTTGCACAGACCGACTGAGGTCTGCTACCATCACAAGTCGTGACCTGATGCTGCGTCCCCGGGCTCCGTAATCGGATCTCACAGATGTATGCAGTCCATCTCTTACAGATGCCACCTGCTACATTTGCAGTACCTTACAAAGCAGAATCAGGTCCTAATTGCAGTGTGCCTGCCTCCTACAGAACACAGTCCGTGAGCTCTATGCATACTGACTTATCAATCCAGTAATAAGATGGCTCTGGTTATTTACAACACTTACTGACTGGCACATGTATATCATCACATTCCAGTATATCACGGGTTTCCATTATTCTGTGAACTGGCATTACTATTTGAGTAAGTACCCGTTGGCAACAGCACAGGTCTGTGTGTTAAATATTGTGTAAATACTGTATAATAAATGTATTATTTGTCTAAATGAACACACAAATACAGAGCGAAAAACCAGGTTAGTGCCAAGATTTACCCCTCGGTCTTTATTGATCATTCTCTATTCAGAGTATAATTATCAGATTTTCTCTATCTATTGACAAACGCATAGTCCACTCTGTGAATGCAGTTACCAGGATTTGTTCTACGTTGTTTTTATACAGCACAATACAACTTCTTTTTTTTTTTCTATGCCATGCAGTAAAATGTATTTTATTCTCCATGATGAATGCAGCTTTCTGTAGTTATTTTCTCTATGCCTCGGAAAATATGCAGTACAACTACATTGTGTAAACGTGGAATGTACTATCGCTATTGTTTATTTTCTATACCTAGGCCCATCCGCATGCTACCATTCAGTTCTTTCTGCTAAACGCTTTATTTCCATTATTATGATTGTGTTAGGATTACAATTCTGGTAACTCTGTCTGAATTCTCCTGGGCACATATTTACAGCTGGGACTCTTGTTACTGCTACTCTGCTCGTGTCTGTCCTTTTGATTATGGAGTGAGAGAGAAAGTCAATCATTTCTGCATAACAAAGTGCCAGCAAGACAAAGGATACCCCAGGAGGGAAATGGGGAATTGCGGGAGTAACAAAAATGACTATTTCTCTGCACTGAAGTGAACAGAAATATTTTGTGTTCAAGCTTCAAGCAATCCATCAGTGTCCCCAAGGAATGCATCACCCCTACGGAGACTCACAGAGAAAATACAACAAACAGCATGGAAAACTCCAAGAAGAAAAGCAGAAAGGAGGGGTAAGACACAGACTGTGACCCAGAGAGTAGCAATAACCACAGACGTGTGCAGGAAAATGTGTGATGTTGGAGTACTGCAATTCTCGGAGATGTGGGCTGTGCACATAATCAAAAATTGGATTGCCCCCAAATTTTTACAAAAGGCCAGGAACTATGTCATGCAACTATGTCAAAAACCATATCCAGAAGGTCATTCTAGAAGGTGGCTGCATCCTTGTCCCCCTTCCATCCCTATTTGGAGTTTTGTGGCCCCTTGAGTAAGAAGTATTAGAACTCGAGGACTTACACAAACTGGAGGGGGGGGGGGGGGGTTCAGGGGAAATGTAAGGAAAAATTACTTCACAGAAAGGGTAGTGGACAAGTGGAATAGCCTCCCATCAGATGTGGTAGAGGCTAAGACGGTAGAGCAATCTAAACATGCTTGGGATAGGCATATGAATATCCTTACAAAGAATTATGGTTCAAAAAGGGTTGAGATTACCTAAAGGATAAAAAAAAAGGGGCAGACTAGATGGGCCAAGTGGTTCTTATCTGCCATCAAATTCAATGTTTTTATGTTTCTAAGACACTATTCCCCTACCATAATTGGCAACCCCCACCCAGTAAGACCTTGTCCTGTTTCCTGCAACATTACCATGCTTTGTCCACATGCAATTATGCATTCTACGCTCATCTTTATCTCTGTAACGGCACCAAAACTAGTGGTCGCTGCATAGAGAACCGATGTACATCCTCCAATTCTGTGTGTGACTGGTACATTGCACATATAAAGCAATTTGTTCTTTGAAACCTTGTTTAATCCCATGTATCTCTTTTAGATTGTAAGCTCATGCTACAGGGGCACACTCCATTTCTCCGGCAGGGTTCACAGGTTATCCAGAGGATAACAATTGGATATGGAGCGACAGCGGATTGGCACCAAACAAACAAAAGCTTTCAGGCCTCCCAGGATGCAACGGGCCCGTCCATATATCCCCGCCCACTGGCTCAGGGGAATCAGTTTTTTGTTTGGTGCGACAGGAGCCGGACCATGGTCAGAGGGCTGCTGTTCCTTTTAGCAGCCCTAAGCTTTATGTTGTTTTTTAGTCTTACTAAGTTTTTGAGTGATCTTTTCTAAACAGCGTCTTATACGCTTAGAAAGAGTCGCTCCAACAACTCTCCGCCGGGCCGCGACAACGCTTACCCACGAGTACAGTGCTGTTTCAAAGGGCGTCTGTGCTGGATATACTAGCAGGTCCAGCAGACGTTACCAGGCGAGAAGGTAAGGCATCAATTCCGATTAGTAGATGGAATACGGAAACAGCCGCACTGTATTGGGAGGAGACTACCAAACCATAGCTGACGCGGCTTCCACTGCGGGTGCACCAGTGCGAAGCCTTAGGGATCTTAGGCACCAGGAATAGTATGAGGCAGCGATCCCTAGGGTTGATGTCAGCAGGGGAGTTAGACGCTCTCCTGGTCACCCCTCCCCCCGGTTCATGACCAGTTTCCGCCGAGTCTCCCGCCATGAACTGTTTCCTCGCTTCCGTCCCAGACGCTACTACGAGGGGACTAGGTTGCCGCATAGGCTGCTGCGTCTGTATTCACAAAGCGCTACCGCGAGGAGACCCTGTCGCAGCATGGGCTGTGTGACCAGTGCGTCTGTGTTCACTATAGGTTCCCGGAGAGACAGTGTACACTAGTAGCGTCTGGATCCACTCAGCGTTCACGAACGTATTGATCGATCCTGGAAGCGAGGCGGGTCTCCCTGTATCCCACTCTACAGAGTACGGGCTATACAGCACTAAATTTCTATCTACTTGTTCAGTATGAATAGTTAAATTAAGTGCCTATTGCATAAGAGTCTGTGTACATTCACTGTGGTTTTCTTCACAATGCGTCTGAATACTTTAGATCTGTGTAAAACAGGATTCAGTGTTTGTAGTTGATAATGTACTCATATGACTAATATATAACATGTGACTGACTGCTAGTGTGATTGCTGACTTTAATATATGTTTGTCAGTTGCTTCTTCTGATCCTCAATGCAGGTGCATTGGTAGGGTCAGATTGATATCACTTTAGAAGGTTAAAGTGATTAGTCACAAATTGTGTAGTACACTGTGAAAGTGACGATTATTTATCATGTCTAAGAGCGGCAAAAGTGACGAAGGTACACTTACAGTAACACCAACACTCATATCATATCATGTTTGTCTTGCAAAACTGTATTATCCTCCCAGGATCTGGTTCAGGATGGTTTATGTGCAAATTGTTTTGCTTTTCAGCAAAATACAAGGCAGATCCCGGTGCAACGTCAGGTACAGATGGATCCACCTTGGGCTATGTCTGCACAGACCTTGTCCAGTATAGCTGAACGGGTAATTCCTACAGCTTCTTTACCAGGAATGATGTACACTATTAACCCATACATGCAGCTCCCTACCTACGTTATATCATTTCCCCCAGCAGCTTCTCATATGAAACAAGCTGATAAAGAGATGGTAAGTAAACCTTCACCTTCACCTTCACAGGCTACACAAGATGATTCATCGGAAGATGAAAATTCAATTTACTCTACTTCGGCATACGAAGAGGAGGAATAGGGTCTCAGCTCAGTGGATATAGCAGAATTAATTAGAGCTATGAAGGCCATTCTATCCTTAGAGGATTCAGCAGAGCCTGTGTTAAAAACCAAGGCACCTGTATTTAAACGTCCCAAAACAGTTAAGACTGAGTTTCCAGGGTCAGATCAGCTGACGGGAAATCATGGAAGAGGCTTGGGCTACACCCAATAAAAAAATATAGAATTCCCAAAAAGTGGGATTACAATTATCCTCTTCCAGCAGGGGACTGTTTAAAAAGGGAGGTGGCTCCTAAAGTAGATACGCATGTAATTCGATTAGGGCGAAAATCTATATTGCCTTTACCGTCAACATCATTAAATGATGTCATGGATAGGAGAGTGGATGGTATTCTAAAATACATATTTTCTCTATCTGGGGCAGTCACAAGGCCAGCCATGGCTTCAGCTTGGATGGCAAAGGCAGTGGTTGCCTGGGCTGATGCACTGGAAGGATTGTTTCTCAGATTCTAGAGAACAAAAATCCTAGATAGTTCATATTAAACAGGCTGCAGTATTCTTGGAAGAAGCGACAATAGACATGGGTACTATTGCTTCTAGGGCATCAGCCTCAACAATATCTGCTCGCAGAGCACTTTGGTTACGTACGTGGAAAGCTGATTCAGAATCCAAAAAGGTTTTGGAATCTTTGCCTTTTGCTGGAAATATTCTTTGTGGTAAAGAATTGACAGATATTCTGGAGTCAGAAGCAGACTCCAAGAAGGTCAAGTTTCCTTACACATATAATCCTAAACCTAAGGGTCCAGTTTTTCGGCCCTTTCGGTCGCAAGGAAAAGTGAAGGGAAAAAGTGATCGTAAGCAGCCCCAATACAATAAGTTTGATAAGTCAAAGAAGCATTGGGCTACCAGAGGGCCAGGCTTCCAAACCAGAAGATAAGCCATCAGCCTGATGGTGCGGGCCTCCCTCTGGGGGACCCCAGGGTAGGGGTCCGGCTTCTTCAGTTTGCACAAATTTGGCAGCAGTCTACAACAGATGCCTGGGTGCAAGAAGCGGTATCTCTAGGTTACGTTTTCCCCTTCAAGAAGCATCCTCCTCGAAGGTTCTTCTGCACCAGCCCGTCTCGGGTGGAGGCAAAGGCCCTTCAAGGGCCTTACAAGAAGCAATTCAGAAATTGCTTCAGTCAGGAGTAGTCATTCCTGTACCCCCTGCACAACGGGGACAGGGTTTTTACTCCAACCTGTTTCTAGTTCAGAAGCCAAATGGGCCTTTTCAACCCATTCTCAATCTCAAAATGCTAAACAAATACATTTGGGTACAGCGGTTTCACATGGAGACGTTACGCTCCATAGTTTTTGCCTTGGAACCAGGGGATTATATGGTATCCCTGGATATTCAGGATGCATACCTACATGTTCCTATAGCACTGTCCCATCAGTGTTATCTCAGGTTCGCCATCATCCAGCAGTATTTTCAGTTCCAGGCCCTACCCTTTGGGTAAGCCACAGTACCCCAGGGTTTTTACCAAGATCATGGTGGTGATGGCAGCTTAACGCCGCAAGCAGGGGATAAGAATTTTTCCATACCTCAACAACCTTTAAATCCTGGTACAATCACAGGAATTGCTCCTGTGCCATCTCCAGACAATAACATGTCTGCAGAGGCATGGGTGGCTCATAAATTGGGCAAAGTCATCTCTGGTTCTGTCACAACGTATGACTCACTTGGGGGCTGTACTGGATTCAAGTCTGCAGAAAGTATTTTTACCTCGGAACAAGATATCCAAGGTACAGTCAAAGATTCAGGAGTTGTTACACAGTCAAACAGTATCAATTCACGCAGCAATGCGAGTGATGGGTTTGATGGTGTCAACATTCTACATGGTGGAGTATGCGCAATTCCACTCGAGGCCTCTGAAGCATCTAATTCTGGCCAGATGGAATGGAGTACATCAGACAAAGAAACAGACGATGGTACTTCCAGTAAAGGTAAGAAAGTGATTAGCCTGTTGGCTACAGACCTCCCATATAGACAAGGGGAGACCCTTTTGGATATCAGATTGGGAGATCCTGACAACAGATGCCAGTCTTCAGGGCTGGGGAGCAGGGTCCGGAAAATTATGCTTCCAGGGACAATGGACCACAGAAGAAAGTTACCTGCCAATAAACCTGTTCGGGCCATATACATGGCACTGATTCAGGCAAAGGACACTCTTCAAGGAAAACCAGTCCAGATCCGCTCGGACAGTGCATCGGCAGTAGCGTACCTCAACCACCAGGGAGGAACCCACAGCTAAACAGCAATGAAGGAGGTACGTCACATTCTTAAGTGGGCAGAACTCCATCTCCCAGCCTTGTCCGCAGTATTCGTTCCAGGAGTCCTAAACTGGGAAGCGGACTTTCTCAGTCGACACGCCATTCAGGCAAGTGAATGGGCTCTACACCCGGAGGTCTTTCAGACTCCAGTAGACAAGTGGGGATTGTCAGAGATAGATGTCATGGTGTCCCGTCTGAACAACAAAGTACCCGCATACGGGTCAAGAACAAAGGATCCCAAAGCGATCTTTGTGGACGCCTTGTCAGTGAAATGGGACTTTCATCTGGCGTATCTGTTTCCCCGATCACCCTGTTAACCCAGGGTGGTGAGATAAATAAAGCAAGCAAATGGTGCCGTGATTCTAATAGCTCCGGCTTGGCCCAGAAGGCATTGGTACACAGATCTGCAGAGAATGTCGATGGATGCTCCACTTCTGCTCCCTCAACGTCCAGATCTACTAATGCAGGGTTCTTGTTATCACAGACATCTGTATCGACTGTCTTTGACGGCGTGGCTCTTGAAACCTATATCCTGAAGTCAAGAGTATTCTCAATACAGGTAATTCAAAACAATGCTCAGAGCAAGAAAACCCTCCTCAGCTCGTATTTATCACAGAATATGGCAGGCCTATATCCATTGGTGCAGTAAGAGAAGTATGGACCCGAAATGCTTCAGAGTTTCCAGGGTCTTAGCTTTCCTTAAGGCAGGAATGGATAAAGGTTTGAAGGTGGCTTCCTTGAGAGTTCAAGTATCAGCATTGACTGTATATAGTTCCAAAAGGAAATTGCCAATTTACAAGATGTGCGTACTTTTTTCCAGGGAATGCTGCGCATTCAACCTCCTTTTGTTCCTCCTACAGCATCTTGGGACTTAAGTCTAGTCCTCAAAGCTCTGCAAGTTGCTCCATTTGAACCACTTAATAAAGTGGATCTTAAATGGTTGACCGCTAAAGTTCTCTTTCTACTGACTATGGCATCAGCTAAAAGAGTGTCAGATTTTTCCCCTTTTCTGATTTTTTATCCAGATAAAGCAGTTCTTAGATCTAGGTCTGGGTATCTTCCTAAGGTGGTGTCTAAATTCCACCTTAATGAAGAAATTGTAGTCCCGGCTTTTCAGGGACTTTCTGCGGGAGATGCGTCGATGGACGTGGTCCGGGGATTAAGGATCTACGTGGATCGTACCAGTGCCATCAGAATGACAGATTCTCTCTTCATTCTCTACGGATTTCACAAGAGAGGATGGCCTGCTACTAAACAGAAGCTGGCAAGATGGCTTCGAATGACGATTTCAGAAGCAAACTCTCAAGCTGATCTCTCTGTTCCGGCTAATGTCTCTGCTCACTCTACTCGTAAGGTAGGTCCTTCATGGGCAGCACAACATGGTGTTTCAGCAGAACAGATATGTAAGGCAGCCACTTGATCTTCCATTAACACATTCATTAGACATTATGCCTTGGATACTTTTGCCTCTCATGACGCTGAATTCGGGCGTAAGGTTCTCTCAGGAGCGTCCCCACCACTAAATTGCTTTGGGAAATCCCATTGTTATCCTGTGGATAACCTGTGGACCCTGCCGGAGAAATATACGTTCTAGTAAGAACTTACCGTTGATAACGGTATTTCTCCTAAGTCCACAGGTTCCACAGGGATCCCACCCTGACGCACCTGATTTGAGGATCCTTCTAACTCACTAACCTCTTCCTTCTTGTACGGAAGGGTGTGCATGTGTGTTTATCTCGCCTGATTAGGGCTCTACATGATGCTCCTGCCTAGTGCTTTGGAATACAACTGATTTGCCTGAGCCAGTGGGCGGGGATATATGGACGGGCCTGTTGCATCCTGGGAGGCCTGAAAGCTTTTGATCGTTTGGTGCCAATCCGCTGTCGCTCCATTATATCCCATTGTTATCCTGTGGACTTGGGAGAAATACCGTTATCAACGGTAAGTTCTTATCATAACGTATATTTCTGTTTCTATCAATCTACAGTTTTGTCATCGTACGGAATGTGTTTGCGTTTTTAATACAACGAATTCTGATCATTTATAATATGGAGATGGAAAAATTACGTAGTAAAATGATCACAACAAAACCATTTACATGAATTAAAAGTATTTTTCCCTATGTTAAAATAACTTCAGTGTTCTAACCTCTACATGCCCTTCTGTTTATTTTATTAAATGCATTGAGTATTTTCCTCTAGGTTCAATCGGGAGGCAATCATGTTGCAGACTGCCAGGATCCTGGCGGTCAGGATACAGACGCCGGAATTCCGACACCCGGTGAAATGCTGGTGGTCGGGATTCAGAACACCGCCCGGAACCCCCACTTGGGTGGTGGTCTACACCACTCGAGGGTGAATAGATTAGCGTGGGCCCAAAGCATGGGGAGCGCAGCAAGCCCACGAGGGGACACGGTGCACTCACCGCCGGTATTCCGGCGTCAGTCTGATGACCGCCGGGATATTATACAGATTCCTTTCAATCTGTGCTTTTCAGCACTGTATTTATATGAACAGATGCTTATGTACATTGTCCTGGAATAGGACACAAAGCATCCATGGATACAACTGTATCCCATACAAAGCTGTGATTTATACCCCTTTCACACAGAAAATGAGATTACCCGGTGAATCAGTTCTACCCGGTAATTTTATGAAAAACACAGGATCTTTTTCCCGGACTTCGACCCAGGTTGACCCTTTCACAGAAATAAAATACCCGTTTTGATCCGCAAATTAGTGTCGAAATGCTTGACCCGGTAATTTGCTTCTGTGTGTGACAGAGACCGGCAAAACGACCCGGCACTGAATTGCCGGGATTTCAGTCTGAAAATGGTGCAACATACATAACTGAAAACAAAGAGGAGCTGTTGCAAATAGACATATGCAGGTCATTATGTGATAATTACTGGAGAGAGGACAAATCCTTTAATGACCAGAAAAGACAGACTGTTTCTCATATTTATATACAGTGGTTATTAGAATAAAATAAAATGTATTTACCTCAGTAAATCATTTATTTACATAAAGGAAACAAAAATTGGAAACTATTATGTTATCATGATAAAGTACTCTAACATGAAATGAAACCACCTCTAAAGCTTTTATCAGGTGCAAATACAAAATAAACACTTCATCATAGTAGTCTTTACTCCTTTTGCATACTGAATTAGACCCAGGTACAATCAGCTGTTTTCACCCACATGCAATTTAAGCATTTCAAGAAAAATAAATACACCTGTTTGAGAGGTTCTATATTGGGTTAGTGTTTTCTATGCAACAGCTTCACTGTAAAGATCAAGTAATATTCCAATTCAACAAAAGCTTACTGAAAATCAGTCCACTCGTTTAAGGGTGCAAAATGATGATACCCTGGAGCACTGTCAAGTATAAAAAAAAAAAAAAAAGAGAACTACTGCGATATTACATAGAGGAGACTGTCCTACACAACTGTGTGGAAGTAACTGCGCAAGAGGGTATTTGTTACGCCACGGCAAATGACAAGAGATGGAAAGAGTCTCCTATGGTACAATGATACCCCAGGCATCTCACCTACATGGAATTTGTTGGAGGATAAAACACTGAAGACAACTTGTATCATATCTCATCTACGGTATGTTAGATGTTAGAGCAAAAGGAGGGGGGGGGGGGGGGGGGGGGATGTGCAGGGGGGCTTTTCTGCACATGCTATTTTTAAAACATAATCCGGGGTGCTACCATTCTGAGACTTTTAGTTCCACGCAGGAAAAAAAAATGCAGGTGCACACTAAGCATACGGATAGTCAAATTCAAAATAATGAGGTTCTTTGCACATTTGGCCAAAAATGTGGGCCCACCCCCCACGTCAAGGTGAACCACGTCAATGTGGGTCCCTACATCGCTAATACTAAACACATTAAATCAATTTATCAATGACTTACCTAGAGGAGTGACCATTTCAATATGCAGAGAGCAATGTAGGAATCCCTTACTGATTAAAATAGCCTAAGTGGGGGATGGGCCCACATTTTTGGCCACACGTTTTAAGAACCTCAGTTTTACTCAATGGGGGTGATTCATTATGGATCACTTAAGCAATCTTAAGTGCAGTTTCCAGATGGTGGGGAAACTGCACATGTGCAGTATTAGTTCTGCGGTCACAGCACAGATATGTGAACACCTCTGCCTGATTGACAAGCAGAAGCGTTTGCGTGGAGGGACGGGGGCGGCTGGCATTCTGGAAAACAAGTCGCCCCCGTTTCCAGGGGTGGTGAGGCCAAGACCTGCGTTGCGAGACGCAGTTTCCTTGGCCCCGCAAGCCGCACTGCGACAACAAGACTGAGTAAGCTAAAGCTTACTTAGCTTGCTGCCGCAGATGAACATCGTTCGATGGCCACGATGTTCATCTGATATGCGTTGGATCGCAAAATGCAGGTAGGAGTTGGTATGCACCTCCTCTTGCATTTACATTGCTAATGACTGGAAATGCAAAGCTGCTACGAGCATATCCTTAATGCATCAGGCCCTATGTTCATTTTCAGAGTTTATTATAATTATTTTGACTATCAGTGTTCTTGGTGCTCAGAGAGTGCACCTGCATTTTCTTTTTCTGCATCGATGTGAGAGGTCCACACGGAGGAATGTTCTAAAGCCTGAGGAGACAAAAAGTTTTTGGCTTCAATGCCAAGTTCTTCCTTGGAGTATGCTGGTGGAAATAGGATGCTGTGGGTATGCTTCCTTGCTTAAAGGAATGTAAGACTTCAAAAAGCAGGCAAAATACAGCTAAATGAGACACCTAAACATAGGAGAAGATTTATTTCCTAGCAGGACAGTTACCTGAAGCAGATGCGCAGCTGTAATTGTGGCTAAAGATGCTTTTACAGACTAACTAAACAAACGGGGAGAATACTATGTATAGCCACTTTAGGTTATTCCTAGGAATTAAGCAGGATCTGACCACACCTTTATTTCATTCTCCAGCAAACTCCACACCTCATAACCCAAATGCCATCACCCGCACTCACCGTATTTAGTGGGGAAGACGTCCTCGTCTGTCACCAATTTTTGTACAGAACTCATGACACAGTCAATGTACTGAGGGGCCGTGCACTTTATTTTCTTCCCCCGTTCGTCATACCAGTAGTACTGTCTGTAGCAGAAGATAGCAGTGTACAAATCAGTATTAAGGCAACAAATAAAACCACCAACCAGCACCAAGTAACCGTATAATGTATTGTGTAAAAGCGTCTCCCTACGCCCGGGCCACAGAGTCTCCCTACGCCCGGGCCACAGAAGCCATGCAGAAGTTCACCAATTAGCAAGTATTACTGTAGCCTACGAGAAACAGCTGGGAGGGCACTAACTGAAGGTTAGTTAGAGGAGCAGGTTTAGAAGGAGAGCTCAGAGAGAGTGTCACCCCCCACTTACGTGTTGCAGGCAGCCATGGTCTGGCACGTGTCCCCTGTGCAGAACTCTGAGATGGTGCTGTACTGAAGGTTAATGTGGTTGAAGAAAGTGGTAACTGAATGTGGAAAAACAAATAAAAACAAAATTAATACAAGCACAATGGGCCCACTTTCTGTATCTAACGGTTATATAATCAAAACATTTTTATAAATTTGTGATATTTGAAAGTAAAATGTGGTTTATGTTTACAGGATTTCCCAAATTCTTCATCTATTGTAGATAGTGGCATACTGGCTGCTATGGAACTAAGGGGGAACTGAACTGTTCGCGATGGCCGGGCATCACTGCACACATGTAGGTGACTTATGGTAGTGCCGTCATTACAGTCTTTGTGCAGGGAGAATGCAATGCTGGTGGATACAACTCGCTGTTCCGGAACGGTACATTGCATTAATGGAAATCACCCTAAAGTCCCAGCACGCTACATTAGTCAGAGGTCCACAGGTCCCACTGTGACTTGTAAATCTATATTTGTGGAACTACAAGTGGTCTGAATCCTGACCTATAGTAGCTGGGGCGTGGTATAGAAGACCTACATGCATTAGGTCTACCCCAAATGCTCGATGAGCACTAGTCGCACTAGTGAAAGGACGACAGGGTCAAAAGGTCGACATGTCAATGGACGGGAAGCAGTTACAAGACCGCTAGTTTGGATCCCGGACGTCACAATGACGACGTCGGAATCCCGACTAGCTGCAAAATCCCGCCGCCGTAATCCCGCCGCCACAGGTTTTTCTCCCTTTATCGGTGTCCATGACACCCATAGAGGGAGACTATAACCTGTGGCGAGCTCAGCGAGCCTGCAAGGGGTTTACTAGCACTCGCCCGCTGCCAGCATACCGGTGACCGGGATCCCGCTGTCGGTATAATGATGGTCAGGATACCGCCCGCCAGCTTTTGATACCAATCCCCAATGGGCAACACAAAAATTATGAAAACATTTTTTTTTTAAATTTGCATTTCTGAGGATCGTGTGGATAGTTTGGGCATTTAGGATCACCAATTGTTGAAACGATTCCCCTCACATCACCACAAAGTTACTAAAGGTTATGATTTGTGACATGGATAGTCAAGGAAGGAGATTAAAAAAAAAAAACCCATATGTCGACGATATGAACCTGTTGACCCTTTCCAGAGTCGACCATATGGGGGCGACCTAATGACTGTCGACCAATAGTCCAGATCCCAGCAGCTGGCACCTAGTGTGTAGTATATAATAAAATAAAGCAATATCATTTATTCCACTCCAACATCTAACGGCAAGAGGTCTTTACCTAGTAATGCTTTCATTTCCCACAGAGCTGCTGTAATGGTTTATTTCTAGGGGTAGACTGTTCCACCCACCCAGGGTAATCCTACGCAATGTGCCCAAGACGGCTGCCTCACCTGGTACCTTGTGAGGGTGGAATACACAACCCATTAAATGTACTACCCATTATACCTACACCAACCCTGCATTATGCTTACTCTAGCTTTCCTTTTTATGTCTGTGTGACCTGTCTATTGCTGTATTACTTACATCTTCTGTATTATGTGCATTGTGTTTGTGTCTGTAAAGCACCTTGAATCCTGTTGTAAAAAGAGCACTATATAAATAAAATTCTGATGAATATTATTATTAATAAAAAAACACAGCACGGTCCATTTCTCCTACTGTTGTGTTTGCATGTATGTACAGATGCATACACATACAGACTTACACGCACACATAAGCCAGTGCTATAGAAACCTACTGTTGTTGGCCAGCCACTCGTTGAGGTCAATTTCCAGAGGTAATGTCACTAGCTGCTTGAATTCAAAGTCTGTGACACGGACTCGGGCGTATTCTGGTTCCAGATACAGCTTCTTCTCCTCAGAAACCGCTTTCTTACCATTTGGCTTAGTCTTTGATTTTCTGCCGAAATGAAGGAAAGACTGGTTATAACTAAGCCGTTCTGCAAAATCAATGCAGCTGTAAAGCCGCGTTTCCCAACCTCGATCCCCAAGGCACGCTAACAGTCAAGGTATTAAAGAACACAGGTGACTTAATTACTGCCTCATTTATTTAACTTTAACAATTTGTGCTCAAGCTTGGATATCCTTTAAAAACGTTGACTGTTAGGTGTCCTACACACTAGTAGATATTTAAGAACAATATAGACAAAGTCGGTCAAAAATGAACGATATATAGTTCAGTGTGGAGGCACCATCGTTCATTGTTGGTCTATCATCGTTTATCATTGCAAGCCAATTTTGACGATATCGTTGTATGCTATGTGCAATATGCTCAAATCGTTCATACAAATCATTCAGTGTGTATGCTCAAAATCGTTACTAAAAACGATCTAAAAAAATCGTTCAACACCTCATATCCTTCATCGTGCAAATCGCTCAAATCTCTTAGTGTGTAGGGCCCTTTAGTGTGCCTTGAGGACCGTGGTTGCGAAACACTATTTTAAAGAGATATTAGAATATTTTGTGTCACCCTGTGGTTTACATCAGATCATAGTTATTAAAATAAAGTGCATTAAAGAGATATTTCCACAGCGGCTGAGAATGGCTATATTGCTGGAGATGATATGCAGAGCACTGGACAAGTGTTGAGTGTGTGCACAACAGACAAAGTCCTGGGGTAAAGCATGGTGGGTTACACATAAACCATAATGCCCCAGAACCAGGCAGGCTGGAGCCCTGCGTCATCCTCAGATAGTGTAAGGTTTTGGACATCAGCCAAGCTGCACACAATCTAATGGCCTGAGTTATGCAGGTACAAGGCACCTGTACTAACTGCACAGAGGCATAGCATGTGGTTCTAGAGATCTTTAACCCTGAGACTTGCCAGGTTGCCTGGGCTTGTCAACTATTAATATTAATTCAGCCCAGTGTAAATAAACAATGTATCAGAGACATTTTCACCACTCCGGTATTGGTAGTGAGACGGTTAAAAGACTCAATCCTTTGCCAGTCTATCTTCCCCATAGTCTCGTTCTCACGGAGAAGTCTTTGCCTTAAAAGGAATCCTAGAGCCGCCACAGACTCCTGGAGACAAGGGGAGGGTGAGGAGACGGAGGCAGTGCCCAGGCATGTTACACATACCATAGCCAGAGCAACACACACAGGAAACAGGCAGGCATGGCCTGACTACACAGACAAACAAAGTTGGAAAGCACTGACTGGCACAAAACTTGTAACCCATCACGGTGGTGCAAAGTGGACAGATAAAAGAAAGGTGCCAATACAGGCATGAAGCAGCAACCCCAGACTTCCTTCAGTAGCTATAGATACAAAGGGCCTGCAAACACATACAGGAACTAAGGCACTAGACACAGTATTCATTCTAGCACCCTGCACCTCTCAACTCGTGCAGTTCCTCTTTCCTGCCTGGGGTGTCGCTCTCTGTTCAGGATGTTTCTAGCACATGCTGATCTGTATCTCAGAGTTGAGATACAGACTGGAGTAAGCTAGAAGCACCAGAGCAGAGAGTGACACCACAGGCAGGAAAGAGGAACTGCACGGGTTGCAAGTGGTGCAGGGTACTAGAATAAACACTAAAACATGCTCACACAGATGGTTTATAACATGCAACACCAGGACATCTGGAGACACAGTGGAGGCAGCCATTTTGCAGTTGCCTGTGGCTCCAGAAGGTATATGACATAAAAGGGACCTAGTGGATGTACAGACTGCATTCTCATGAAGGATTTTTGCCACTAGTGAAGTCAAATGGCCAACTGCCTAGCAGGTGATTTTCCCTCATCTTCCACTATATCAACACAACTAGAAAATGGAAAACACGGCCTGATGTGGGCTCGCTCAACTCCAATCGCATAACATCAACGTTATAGGGCCACACATTCTTTTTGCAGAGAAGCATCAGGTCACATGACATAATCAGAGTGCTTAGGCAACAAAAGGTTGTATGCCCCTATCTCATATTGTCACTTTGTATTATACACTGCAGTTATACAACAAGATATGCAGTAGGCATGTATTTCCTATGAGTCGTTTAAATCCTTGACGGTTGCCGCCAAACTATATGTTTACTGTTTAAATGATACAGTACAAGTTACTAGCCCGTCAAAAATGACGGAACATAAAAAGTAATGTCAGCGCAGGCGGCTGTGCCTGCCCGAACAGAACAACACTTAAATTACTCAGTTGGGCGCCATCTGGTGGCCGCCGGTATACAAAACACTTGAATTCCCCCAGAGAGGTGAGGTGCAGCGTTAGTCTTTTATTATATAGGATAAGTACGGAACCACCCACATAACCTTCATAAACTTTTCTAACTAATTGCATCCCCACTGTACAGTCCACACATACCCTCATGTTTTCTCTTTCTTCACTTTCCCATGCTTCTGACCCCAAGCCAACATTGCCGTGTGCCCATATCATACAGCCCTCCAAGAATCTTTGCAATCTGGTGGACCATTATGCAATAGATAGCACCTACCCTTGTGTATCCATGCCTATTTCCCTATAGATTGTAAGCTTGTGACAGGGCATTCCTACCTCTATGAACGTCTGTTATTACCCAGTTTTATCACTGTTTTCCAATTGTAAAGCACAACGGAAGTTGTTGCGCTATATAAGAATCGGTTAATATAATACTTATATTCTGGTGATTGGACTTTACCTAGTACTGGCAAGCCAGCTTCCAGAGCTCCCACCCAGTAGACATAACTCATGGAATTAAATCCTCAAATTTGCAATAAATTTTAGCACATCAAAATGTGTTTCTGGACCTGTATAAGAGATGACAACGATTCACAATTAGCTAGGTTTTCCTCCATAATAACCCAATATAAGCACAGTCAGAACCTCACAACCGAATATACCCAAAGACTGTGAGAAGGCTCTGCGCTCATTGTGTGACTTTTAGAATAACCAGGAAGGAACTGTGGAGGGAAAATGACTGGTAAGGGGGGCAGTAGGAGACCCATGGGCTGACTATTGCCCATTGCAAAGTCACATGTTTGTATAAATGAAAAGTGGTGATAGACAAAAAACATGAATGGGGCAACGAGACAACTAAACAATAGAACAGAACAGATCACAGAACTAGTTATCTTTCACTTAGTAATAGCCCTGCCCAATGTCTGTTTCCTGTTTAGTCTTCATTTGTGCTCTAGATGGTAACGCTAAAAGACAGATAGCAAGCAGCAATACATGGAGGAAATAAAAGAAGTTTTATTACTAGTGCACTAGGCAGGCCCGGTCAAAGGGGACACTTGTGACGGGCCCCCTTGATTTGAAGCGGCCCTGGACGGACCCTCAGGAAACTTGGGAGTCCAATCGGCGACCTGTATGCTGCTAATCAAGACTGAGGCAGCCAGCATAATCAATGAAAGATCTTAAATTGATTATGCTGGCTGCCTCAGTCTGGATTAGGGATGGCCATCGGTGGGTTATCCATCGATGGTACAATTGATGAATAACCTTGATGGGTAAAACCTTCCAGATGGTTTTACACCATCGATGGTTACCCCTGCATTACTGTATAATTAAATGTGGGCCAATCAGATCCTGGGGGCATCAGGGGGTGGGGCTAAGATCCTTGCCCTGACACAGAGACACCCAGGACAATGTGGAGGCTGTGAGACACAAGGGTGGGAAGGATGGTGCTGAAGGAGGAGAGTATGAGGCTGGAGGACTGGAGCGATACAGCCGAGTTGGGCTGGAAAGATACAAGGGGGGGTGGGGTGAATAAGCCAGTGGCCGACCAGCCTGTGTCTTGGAGGGATAGGGGGCCCCAAAAATAGTGTACCGGGCCCCAAGATTTCTGTTGTCGGCCCTGGCACTAGGTGGCAACTCTAAATGACCAACACCAAGCAGCAATGCATGAAGAAATAAAAAGTGTTATTACTACTGCTTTTACCCCATGTGCATCTATAGCAGGGAAGCGGTTAAAATACTGCTAGTCGGGATCCTGGCGGTCACAATGACGATGCTGGGATCCCGACTAGCGTTGAAATCCCGCTGCCGGAATACCAGCGACACAGCCTATTCCTCCTCTGTGGGTGTTCACGACACGCATAGAAGGAGAATATAACCTGTGGCAAGCACAGCGAGCAACTGTGCCCGCAGCGTGGCGAGCGCAGCGAGCCCTCAAGAGGCTTTCCAGCGCTCTTCTCGCTGCCAACATACTGGTGGCCAGGATGCCGCTGTCGGTACACTGAGTGCCGGCATCCCGGCCACCAGTAATTCATACCGAACCCTATAGCAGCATGCATACAGACATCTGCCTACCAGCCCATAATACAAAAGTGATTCCCTTGAGAAAAAGCTGGGACAGGTCATGACGGAAGAAGCCATGGAAAACACTGGGCTAACAACCTCAAGAAGCTCTGAGAAATTCCCAGATGAGGAACAGGATACAGAAGGCATCTGAAGAGTTCAGCACCACCTAGAGGCCGCACTAGCTATAACCTCTGTAGAAAGCATATCTCATACATGAGAACGGTACTGTGATAATAGATCTACTCTCATGTTCAATACAAAATGTTCTACTTTGTGGTAGTACCTATACCTGCCCTAATCAATGCTCTGTTACATGGCCTCTGCAGCTACATCTGGCCATATCACTGCTCTATTACGTGGCCTTTATACCTATACCTGCACTTATCACTGCTCTATTACGTGGCCTTTATACCTATACCTGCACTTATCACTGCTCTATTACGTGGCCTTTATACCTATACCTGCACTTATCACTGCTCTATTACGTGGCCTTTATACCTATACCTGCACTTATCACTGCTCTATTGCAGGATTTATACCCGCTGCTTTTTTACATGCCACCTGCACCTATACCTGTCTTGTCCTAATCACTGCTCTACCATATGGTCTCTGCATCTATACCTTGCCCTGATCACTGCACTATTACATACTCTGTACCAATCATACACCTAGGATACACCTATCCTGTACCAATCATTGCTCCATTACATAGCATATATGCCTATAACTGCCATGATCACTGCCCTATTACATGATCTGTACCTGTCCAGACCATTGCTCTATTACCTGGCCTCTATACTTATAACTGTTCTTATAATTGCTCTATTACATGGCTTCTGCACCTACTGTATACCTGCCCTAGTTACTGCACTACTAAATGATCTGTGTGACCTAATCACTACTTTATTACATGCCCCCTGCATCTATACTTGCCTTGTCCTAATCACTGCTCTACCACATGGTCTCTGCACATATACCTGCCCTGATATTACGTAGCCACTGCACCTATACCTGTCCAGGTTACGGTCGTTAGGTCGACACAACTTTGGTCTACCTAATGAGTGTCAACCTATGAAGGTCGACAATGCCATTAGGTCGACATGGGCGGTAGGTCGACATATACTAGGTCGACAGGTCAAAAGGTCGACATGAGAGTTGTTGTTTTTTCATACTTAACGATCCACGTGGGTTACGATTGGAACGGTAATCTGTGCAGAGCACTAATTTGGATTCCCCATCACTTTACGGAGAAAACGACACCAAAAACAGTCAAAAACTTCATGTCGACTTTTTGACCTGTCGACCTAATGCATGTCAACATAATGGCACTGTTGGCCTTCAATGGTCGACCTAATGTGTCAACCTAAATTGCGTCGAACCAACGAACCATACCCACCTGTCCTGATCACTGCGTTATTACATGATCTGTACCTATTTTAATCACTGCTGTTACATGGCCTCTGCACCTACTACATGGTATCTGTCTTAATCCCTGCTCTATTACATGGTATCTGTACCTGTCCTAATCCCTTCTCTATTACATGGTATCTGTCCTAATCCCTGCTCTATTACATGGTATCTGTCCTAATACATGCTCTATTACATGGTATCTGTACCTGTCCTAATCCCTTCTCTATTACATGGTATCTGTCCTAATCCCTGCTCTATTACATGGTATCTGTCCTAATACATGCTCTATTACATGGTATCTGTACCTACTACATGGTATCTGTCTTAATCCCTGCTCTATTACATGGTATCTGTACCTGTCCTAATCCCTTCTCTATTACATGGTATCTGTCCTAATCCCTGCTCTATTACATGGTATCTGTCCTAATACATGCTCTATTACATGGTATCTGTACCTGTCCTAATACATGCTCTATTACATGGTATCTGTCCTAATCCCTGCTCTATTACATGGTATCTGTCCTAATACATGCTCTATTACATGGTATCTGTACCTGTCCTAATCCCTTCTCTATTACATGGTATCTGTCCTATTACATGCTCTATTATATGGTATCTGTACCTGTCCTAATCCCTGCTTTATTACATGGTATCTGTCCTAATCCCTGCTCTATTACATGGTATCTGTCCTAATACATGCTCTATTACATGGTATCTGTACCTGTCCTAATCCCTTCTCTATTACATGGTATTTGTCCTAATCCCTTCTCTACTACATGGTATCTGTCCTAATCCCTGCTCTACTACATGGTATCTCTCCTAATACGTGCTCTATTACAAGGTATCTGTACCTGTTCTAATCCCTTCCCTATTACATGGTATCTGTCCTAATCCCTTCTCTATTACATGGTATCTGTCCTAATCCCTGCTCTACTACATGGTATCTGTCCTAATCCCTGCTCTAGTACATGGTATCTATCCTAATACGTGCTCTATAACATGGTATCTGTACCTGTCCTAATCCCTTCTCTATTACATGGTATCTGTACCTGTCCTAATCCCTGCTCTATTACATGTTATCTGTCCTAATACATGCTCTATCACATGGTATATGTACCTGTCCTAATCCCTTCTCTATTACATGGTATCTGTCCTAATCCCTGCTCTATTACATGGTATCTGTCCTAATACGTGCTCTATTACATGGTATATGTACCTGTCCTAATCCCTGCTCTATTACATGGTATCTGTACTAATAGAGAAGGGATTAGTACAGGTACAGATACCATGTAATAGAGCACGTATTAGGAGAGATACCATGTAATAGAGCAGGGATTAGGACAGATACCATGTAATAAAGAAAGGATTAGGACAGGTGCAGATACCATGTAATAGATCTGTACCTGTCCTAATCCCTGCTTTATTAACATGGTATCTGTCCTAATCCCTGCTCTATTACATGGTATCTGTCCTAATCCCTTCTCTATTACATGGTATCTGTCCTAATCCCTTCTCTACTACATGGTATCTGTCCTAATCCCTGCTCTACTACATGGTATCTCTCCTAATACGTGCTCTATTACAAGGTATCTGTACCTGTTCTAATCCCTTCTCTATTACATGGTATCTGTCCTAATCCCTGCTCTACTACATGGTATCTGTCCTAATCCCTGCTCTAGTACATGGTATCTCTCCTAATACGTGCTCTATAACATGGTATCTGTACCTGTCCTAATCCCTTCTCTATTACATGGTATCTGTACCTGTCCTAATCCCTGCTCTATTACATGTTATCTGTCCTAATACATGCTCTATTACATGGTATCTGTCCTAATACGTGCTCTATTACATGGTATATGTACCTGTCCTAATCCCTGCTCTATTACATGGTATCTGTACTAATAGAGAAGGGATTAGGACAGGTACAGATACCATGTAATAGAGCACGTATTAGGAGAGATACCATGTAATAGAGCAGGGATTAGGACAGATACAGATACCATGTAATAAAGAAGGGATTAGGACGGGTACAGATACCATGTAATAGATCTGTACCTGTCCTAATCCCTGCTTTATTAACATGGTATTTGTACCTGTCCTAATCCCTGCTGTATCATATGACATCTGTACCTATCCTAATCCCTGTTCTATCACATGGTATCTGTACCTGTCCTAATCCCTGCTCTATCACATGGTATCTGTCCTAATACGTGCTCTATTACATGGTATCTGTCCTAATCCCTGCTCTATTACATGGTATCTGTCCTAATCCCTGCTCTATTACATGGAATCTGTCCTAATACGTGCTCTATTACATGGTATCTGTACCTGTCTTTATCCCTTCTCTATTACATGGTATCTGTACCTGTCCTAATCCCTTCTTTATTACATGGTATCTGTCCTAATCCCTGCTCTATTACATGGTATCTGTCCTAATCCCTGCTCTATTACATGGAATCTGTCCTAATACGTGCTCTATTACATGGTATCTGTACCTGTCCTAATCCCTTCTCTATTACATGGTATCTGTCCTAATCCCTGCTCTATTACATGGTATCTGTCCTAATACATGCTCTATTACATGGTATCTGTCCTAATACATGCTCTATTACATGGTATCTGTCCTAATACATGCTCTATTACATGGTATCTGTACCTGTCCTAATCCCTGCTCTATTACATGGTATCTGTCCTAATACGTGCTCTATTACATTGTATCTGTACCTGTCCTAATCCCTGCTCTATTACATGGTATCTGTCCTAATCCCTGCTCTATTACATGGAATCTGTCCTAATACGTGCTCTATTACATGGTATCTGTACCTGTCCTAATCCCTTCTCTATTACATGGTATCTGTCCTAATCCCTGCTCTATTACATGGTATCTGTCCTAATACATGCTCTATTACATGGTATCTGTACCTGTCCTAATCCCTTCTCTATTACATGGTATCTGTTCTAATCCCTGCTCTATTACATGGTATCTGTACCTGTCCTAAGCCCTTCTCTATTACATGGTATCTGTACCTGTCCTAATCCCTTCTCTATTACATGGTATCTGTCCTAATCCCTGCTCTATTACATGGTATCTGTCCTAATACATGCTCTATTACATGGTATCTGTACCTGTCCTAATCCCTTCTCTATTACATGGTATCTGTCCTAATCCCTGCTCTATTACATGGTATCTGTCCTAATACATGCTCTATTACATGGTATCTGTACCTGTCCTAATCCCTTCTCTATTACATGGTATCTGTCCTAATCCCTGCACTATTACATGGTATCTGTCCTAATCCCTGCTCTACTACATGGTATCTCTCCTAATACGTGCTCTATTACAAGGTATCTGTACCTGTCCTAATCCCTTCTCTATTACATGGTATCTGTCCTAATCCCTGCTCTATTACATGGTATCTGTCCTAATCCCTGCTCTATTACATGGTATCTGTCCTAATACATGCTCTACTACATGGTATCTGTACCTGTCCTAATCCCTTCTCTATTACATGGTATCTGTCCTAATCCCTGTTCAATTACATGGTATCTGTACCTGTCCTAATCCCTGCTTTATTACATGTTATCTGTACCTGTCCTAATCCCTGCTCTATTACATGGTATCTGTCCTAATCCCTGCTCTATTACATGGTATCTGTCCTAATACATGCTCTACTACATGGTATCTGTACCTGTCCTAATCCCTTCTCTATTACATGGCATCTGTCCTAATCCCTGCTCTATTACATGGTATCTCTCCTAATACCTGCTCTATCACATGGTATCTGTACCTGTCCTAATCCCTGCTTTGTTACATGGAATCTGTACCTGTCCTAATCACTGCTCTATTACATGGTATCTGTCCTAATCCCTGCTCTATTACATGGTATCTGTACCTGTCCTAATCCCTGCTTTATTACATGTTATCTGTACCTGTCCTAATCCCTGCTCTATTACATGGTATCTGTCCTAATCCCTGCTCTATTACATGGTATCTGTCCTAATACATGCTCTACTACATGGTATCTGTACCTGTCCTAATCCTTTCTCTATTACATGGTATCTGTCCTAATCCCTGCTCTATTACATGGTATCTGTACCTGTCCTAATCCCTGCTTTATTACATGGTATCTGTACCTGTCCTAATCCCTGCTCTATTACATGGTATCTGTCCTAATACGTGCTCTATTACATGGTATCTGCACCTGTCCTAATCCCTGTTTTATTAACATGGTATCTATACCTGTCCTAATCCCTGTTGTATCATGATATCTGTACCTATCCTAATCCCTGCTCTATTACATGGTATCTGTACCTGTCCTAATACCTGCTCTATTACATGGCATCTGTACCTGTCCTAATCCCTGCTGTATCATATGATATCTGTACCTGTCCTAATCCCTGCTCTATTACATGGTATCTGTCCTAATCCCTGCTCTATTACATGGTATCTGTCCTAATACATGCTCTACTACATGGTATCTGTACCTGTCCTAATCCCTTCTCTATTACATGGTATCTGTCCTAATCCCTGCTCTATTACATGGTATCTGTACCTGTCCTAATCCCTGCTTTATTACATGGTATCTGTACCTGTCCTAATCCCTGCTCTATTACATGGTAGCTGTCCTAATACGTGTTCTATTACATGGTATCTGCACCTGTCCTAATCCCTGTTTTATTAACATGGTATCTATACCTGTCCTAATCCCTGTTGTATCATGATATCTGTACCTATCCTAATCCCTGCTCTATTACATGGTATCTGTACCTGTCCTAATACCTGCTCTATTACATGGCATCTGTACCTGTCCTAATCCCTGCTCTATTACATGGTATCTGTCCTAATCCCTGCTCTATTACATGGTATCTGTACCTGTCCTAATCCCTGCTGTATCATATGATATCTGTACCTGTCCTAATCCCTGCTCTGTTACATGGTATCTGTCCTAATCCCTTCTCTATTACATGGTATCTGTACCTGTCCTAATACCTTCTCTATCACATGGTATCTGTACCTGTCCTAATCCCTGCTCTATCACATGGTATCTGTCCTAATATGTGCTCTATTACATGGTATCTGTACCTGTCCTAATCCCTGCTCTATCACATGGTATCTGTACCTGTCCTAATCCCTGCTCTATCACATGGTATCTGTCCTAATATGTGCTCTATTACATGGTATCTGTACCTGTCCTAATCCCTGCTCTATCACATGGTATCTGTACCTGTCCTAATCCCTGCTGTATCATATGATAAGTGATCCATCACATGATCTGGTCACAATACCTCCCCCTAAATCCCACCCCGTTAGAATCCCAACAGTCGGCATGCCGATTAGCAGGGACTATTCCCACTCAAGGGGCTTGTTTGCGCTACCCACCCACCCCCACCGCTGGCCATCTAGATGTCGAGATCCCGACGTCGGTATGGTGACCGTCACGCATACGCAACACATTAATACTTGTGCTATTCTGAAGAATTTGCTTCAAATTCTTCATTGGTCAAATGTCTTACTGTACTTTATTTCTAGTAGGGAAGTACACTATGTACAGCCAGCACCACTTATCCCAACACTGTCCTCTACCTACAACGTTGCACAGAATCCTCACATAAGAAAAGCTGCATGTGCCCTGTCCTTTTTAATCCAGGTCTACATTTGTTGTATACAATATAGGGGTATATTCAATTAAAGTCGGATCCATTTCGACATGCATTTGTCGGAATGGATCAGACAAGGGCTATTCAATGAACGGCCTAACCAGACTGTCGGATTTGTCAGTTCCCGGTGTCCCCTCCGCGCTGCAACTGACAGCACTCAGCTGCTGTCCCGTCCTCCTCCCAGATCATCTTCATCATCGCTGCAGGGAGAGAAGAGCCTGGCCAGGGGGGACGCCCATCGGAAGGTAGTGTCTTGCAGCCAGCCGCCTGGCTCCCCCAGTCTCATGTACTCAGACTTTTTTTTAAAGTCGGATTGAGATTGTTGGAAAGGGGGGCAAAAACTGTCAGATTCGGCCCCATTTTCAACAGAAGCATGCGGATCGGTGGCTATTCCGCCCATCCATGTGCTTTCCGACAAGTCGAATTCCCAGACTTTTTGGAAAACTGAGGGGGGAACTGAATAGGTCGGAACCCGTTCCGACCTGAAAAAGTCGAAACCTGTCGTCTTTCCGAAAAGACGCCAGTTTTCGACTCTAATCAAAGTGTAGCTCAGTGTACAGTATGATCGCATTCCTGCCAGAGAACTGCAGAGGATCCATGCTTGCCGCACATCTGACAGAGCTTTATGTGCCAAGCAGACTAGTGATAGAACTCCTACCACCACCACCGTGAGCAAACCATGGGGGAAACAGGTCCTTATAAAAAGTCTTGATAAATCTTTCTCCTGGGAACATCACTCTGTCCTAGATCAGTACAGCTCCAATACACTGTACAGTGGACTTTATGGCAGCTCCCACTTAATGTAGTGAAAATATACATAGAATTATGTCTTTCAACAGTAGATTCATATAATTTTACTCAACCCATATACAAAGGTGAAATACACTGTGAATAAGGCATACAGGGCCTAAACGACATTTTCCTCTAATGGGCAAAAACATGTGCAGTGCAGGTGGGGCAGATGTAACATGTGCAGAGAGAGTTAAGGTGCATACACACTGGGCGTTATAAATACATCCATGACCTATATATTTTTCTGTTGGTGCTCACAGCGCATACAATGAAGCTCTTGCACAAGTGAGTGATGCTATCCAGTCCACTATAATGTAATGCCCTGCACACTATGGGAAATTTACTCAAAATCAGAATTTGAAAGATGCCAACAATTGACTACATTGACCAATGTTTGTCATACAGCATTAGTAATTAATGCTGAATCCAGCTTTGTTACTATTGCCATTGCAGTTTGAAAAACCTAGATCATAGCAGCCAATCATCAGTTGCTTTGAAAATCTGACTTTTAGTAAATCTGCCCTGTCTGGGAAACACTACTTACACATATGCACAGATACTGGACACCAACATTAAAAGGATCTGGGACTCAAGGTCGACACCAATTGGTGGACACACATTAGGTCGACACCTGAAATAGGTCGACATGGACAAATGGTCGACATTAGTTTTTTTATGGGGTTTTTGGTGTCGCTTTCTCCATAATGTGACCGGGAACCCCAATTAGTGCACCATGTCCCCTCGCTCTGCTACAGCTGCGCTCGGCGCAGGTTACCATTCCCAATTGTCGTCCACATGGATAGTAAAGTATAAAAAATGGAAAAAAATTGGAAAAAAAATTAAAAAAAAAAATGTGAAAAACTCATGTCGATCTTTTTCCATGTCAACCTATTTCAGGTGGTGATCTAAGGTGTCGACCAATTTGCGTCGACCTTATTGGTGTCGACCTTTTGTCCGGAAACCCATTAAAATGCTTGTTATAATAATAGCGATATCATCAGTGGAAATAATAACATACCACTTTTGTCACAATATGACTCAAAGGTATTCAAATGATATACAACACCCAATCTCCTTTCTAAAGTGACCCCCGTTATCGTGCCCACAGTAATCAGGATAAGCTGCGTAATGGGTTGGGCGCCTCGCTACCCCAGGGGTAGCGAGCTGAAATTATGATACCACACCTGTCAGGAGAAATGGAACGGGTGTGGAAGAGGGCGGAAAGAATTGAATACCGCCCCAAAATGGGAACTCAATTGTATTTGGGTGTCCATAAATTATAGACCTCCGGTGAACGATATTCAATTGTTTTGCCAATGGGCGTGAGTGCTATAGGTGCACATTATTTCTGCTTACACCCTCCTGAGGTGGCGAGCAGAAATCTGCCCAAAGTTGGGCTTTTGTGGCTCCAAACCCACAAGCGCAGTAGTTTGTACGGTTTTAGACACTTTAAGTGTCTAAGGGGGACATGTACTAAGCAGTGATAAAAGTGGAGAAGTGAGCCAGTGGAGAAGTTGCCCATGGTAACTAATTAGCTGTTCTGTATACTTTTATAGTATAAAACAATGGTTCCCTAATGCACACTGAGTGAATAATATTCCTACATAATAGTAGTAATTGTATTATTTTAATCACACCACTCACATAGCACTTCTGTGCTTCTTATTAACCCTATTAACTCTCACCTGTGTGCTGACCTGGGGTAGCCGACCTGTGCCGACATTATGGGGTCCTGCACCCCGGACCCATACCTAATATTAGGGACCCCCAGTGACGGAGAGGCCTTGTCGATCGGCCTGGGGGCTTAACCCTATATCTGCAGATATACGCAACCAAGATCTCCGTATTATCTGACTATTATGTAGGAATATTATTCACTCAGTGTGCATTAGGGAACCATTGTTTTTTCCTTCACAGAATTACCCCTCCCTTTTAGCACCTGAGTGACATCACTATCTGATTGAGCAGTTCACCATTTTTTTGCATTGTATTGAGAGGCATGAACGGGTCAGCATTAGGAGGGATTGCTGACTCTAGACTGCCATAGGGGGAAGTCAGGGGTATCCCCAGGTAAGCTGGCTCTCAGATGCTGTAGGAGCCATTACCATGTGGCCTTACACTGGGAATTCAACCCAGACATATTTGGAATTATTTGTGGGGTGGGTGTGGGGTGTGGTGGCCCCTGTGTCGGTATCGCTGGGCTGCTTCAGGTCGGCACACCCTAACACTTTATTAACACTTATGAGTTTCCCTATCACTTTGTATATATTTTTGTATTATTTTAATCACACCACTCACATAGCACTTCTGTGCTTCTTATTAACCCTATTAACTCTCACCTGTGTGCTGACCTGGGGTAGCCGACCTGTGCCGACATTATGGGGTCCTGCACCCCGGACCCATACCTAATATTAGGGACCCCCAGTGACGGAGAGGCCTTGTCGATCGGCCTGGGGGCTTAACCCTATATCTGCAGATATACGCAACCAAGATCTCCGTATTATCTGACTATTATGTAGGAATATTATTCACTCAGTGTGCATTAGGGAACCATTGTTTTTTCCTTCACAGAATTACCCCTCCCTTTTAGCACCTGAGTGACATCACTATCTGATTGAGCAGTTCACCATTTTTTTTACTTTTATAGTATGCAAATTCTAAATGTTACGTCAATGCTGATTGGCTGCCATGAGCAATTTCTCAACAGGCTCACTTCTCCACTTTTATCACTGCTTAGTACATGTCCCCCGAAATCCGGTGCATTTGGAGGCAACATGCGCAATAAGTAATGGGCACCGGCAACACTTGCACCCATCAGAAAAACAATGAAATATCACCCGTCGCGCGCCCAAACACAACTGAATTCCCCCAAAGCAGCTTGCATTTTTTTTACATCAACTTTTTCCCACGCAACAATTTTCATTTTAATTGTGCGATTATGAAATGGGTGATCATGTACCATTCTGTGTATACAGCATCAAAGCCTCAAATGGACATAGCGGCTCCAGAGTACACGTACTTACAAAGAGGTGTCACTTATAGCACATATTTGTGAAGGTTTAAAAAAAACAAAAATCAATAACAAATTAGGTTAGGACTTAAGTTCCAGTGGTGAAAGAAACTTTTTAGTTTTCTACAGTAAACATGTTTGGCATTCCTGACAAAATGCAGACACCCGCTCTGCAAGACTTGGGATCATGGACTCCTAGGCCTGGATGTAGTGCCATTGGCTTCGCAGTCACCACAAACGCTGCGCTGCCAGAAAGTGAGAACCGTGCATACCCATTACTCTGCTGCACTTCCCAGCACTGTGTGAACAGCAGGAATGTTTATACACAGATCAGACATTCCTGTCTGCAGTATAATGGCTCTTTACCAATGTCCACATTTTTTTAAATCCAAAATGCGACGCATGAAACGGATGTAAAAAATGCCCCAACTGCAAGAGAAAGTGACAATCACCCCCTGCTATGGTCATGCCTAAAGACCAATCCACCTGATGGCTAGAGGCTGGGGTTAGGAAGGAATGTAGCTTGTACAAATTACAACTGGAGGCTGCAGAAAGAATGGCGCTGCTTACACATGTATAGTATTTGGCTAACCCGCAACAGGTCTAGATGTACACATGGAATTCTTCACAGTACTGCGTTACATAAAATCAGCCAGACACAGCTACCTGAGCACAAGCTGAACAATACACAGAGCTCATACCTTAACACTCTGCCCACTGCCTGCAGGACCATCTTGCAACTAAATCCAGATTTGGGGCTGCCCACAAGCAGCGTCCTGTCTGCAGAGAGTGGTGTGGGATCCCCCAGCATTCTCACATCAGAGCTCCCCACTCCACTTTGCGATAGACAGCACAGTGACAGCACCAACTCCAAAACCTCCCAGCACATAAAGTAAGAAGGGGGAACAAACCAGGCCCTCCTCCAATGGTAAAGTGAGGAGGAGACAGGGAGGGAGGAATGGAGGAAAACAAACTGTCTGAAAGGTCTTATTCATAGAAAGGAGGAGAGCACTGCGATCCAAGAACCCCCCACCTCTCTATGCCAACACAAAGAAAGAGCCTGGGGAGACTGCTCTGATATTTGTTTGCACATACAGAAATCTGCTATGTTCAGGTGGGAAGGGCAGAGGATACTCCCCACTGTGCAGCCATAGGGAAACAAAGACATAGAGTAACAGGATGCACATGAAATGTCACTTACACAAGGAGCGCAGGAGACTTTACAATACGCAGTACAAAGAGAGGAAAGTGCTGGTGGCTTATCTGCAGCCAGATGTTGTGAATGGCAAGAGAACTAAGACTACATCTTCCAGGTTACACACGCTGCTCCCAAAATCACTAACTGGTACAGGTTTTCCCAACTCCAGTTCTCAGGGAACCATAACTGAGCATGTTTTCCATGTCTCCTAGATGGTACTGACGGACACATTTTAAATGATCTACAGGTGATGCTAAGAACTTCATGTGTGTTCCTGAGGAAATCTGTATAAAATACACTGTTATGGGTCCCTGAGGACTGGAGTTGGGAGACCCTGAACTAGTGGATCCCAGCCTTAGCCATCTGCGCAGTCCCAGTGCCCAATGACAACACACCAAAACCGCGCTGAGCCTCGATCAGAAACCAAATGTCACCTTACCAGCGTTCCATAGAAATCGTTCTATACATCATTCCCCTTCAGTACTCTGTGCTCTACAGTCACCACTTTACAGTCTATGCCAGTGGTTCTCAAACTGTGTGCCGTGTCACCCTGGGGTACCGCGTGACACTTGCAGGGGGTGCCTCAGGTTGGTGGCCCAGGACCAATTCCAACTATTTTTTGTCAATGTAATAGGCAAAACCAGTGCTGGTGGCTGCCAATCATAAAATATGTGGACAAACAGAAGCAAATCTTGTCCCTTACCACATAATTGAACCTAAGGATGACATATAAACATAATTTACTTCATTTAATATTTTTTTCTAAATTTCTCAATAAGAAACTTTTGGCCTAGGGTGCCATGAGAAAAATTCTAATACTCTAGAGCAGGGGTGGCCAACCCGCGGCTCTCCCCTTCATTTGATGCGGCTCCCACACCCGCACCTGCCACTGGTCCCAGCCTCCCACTAGTAGCCAATATCATCCTGCCTCCCTCTTTCACAAGTTCACAGGAGGTTTGGGATGCGCCGGCATTGCTCCGCTTCGTGAGCGATGTGACGACATGATGTCACATCGCGTAATGAGAGGCGGCGCCACTGTCACAAGGAGAGAAGTGACGCGGTCGTGGGGACTCGTCGATGCCGCAGTAAGTATGTATCCCTCTGCATCCCTTGGCCTAATAGCCCACAGAGATTATGCTGGTGGAGGGGGGCGAGCCTGCCACCTGCCTTGGGGGGGGGGGGGGGGGGGGGCAAGCCTGCCACCTGCCTGGGGGGGGGGGGGGGGGGGGCGAGCCTGCTTGGGGGGGGCGAGTCTGGGGAGACTGGAGCCTGCAATCTGGGGACTCTTGCCTGCCGCAATGTGTAACATGGGGACTCTTGCCTGCCGCAATGTGTAACATGGGGACTCTTGCCTGCCGCAATGTGTAACATGGGGACTCTTGCCTGCCGCAATGTGTAACATGGGGACTCTTGCCTGCCGCAATGTGTAAAATGTTTGTCTTTCTCACCCCCAGTGTAACTAAAAATGGGGGTATGACACACGGCCATGCTCTTACAAACGTCATACTGAAGGTGCCCAAAAATGGGGCGTGACCTTATGCCAGTTAGGCCACGCCCCAGTTTTTGGCGCACGCATGAATCCGGCTCTTTGGCTTGACTACAGATTTTTGGGGGCTCCTTGCCTCTGACTGGTTGGCCACCCCTGCTCTAGAGTGCACTGATTCAAAAAAGATTGGAACCACTGGTTTATGCTATGTCAGATTCTTATCATCGGCCCAAACAGAAGGGACCCAATACCAACTGGTTTGTGTCCATGATATTCTTTCTACAAAATACCTGTGTACGATAAAGTTACAGAAACTATTACAGATATTTTCTTGTTATTTTGAACAAGTACAAGTTATATAACTTAGAGAAAAAA